>NC_041023.1:28547859-28666412 GCF_900634625.1 Parambassis ranga | reverse complement strand
GAGTAAGTTGTCTGTTTATGCACTTTTTTTAAATTTTTTTTATTTCTTTCTGTGCTGGTCCGTGAAAGTATTGTTTTACATGATACCGGTCCATGGTGCAAAAAAGGTTGGGGACCGCTGCTCTATACCACCCACACAGTGATTGGACAGTCTAAAGTGGAGCATGAATACCTGTCACTGGCTACCTACAAAAAACTCAGCGAGTGCAGACACAATATGGCCCCTGATATTATATCTGCAACAATCAGCTGCGAAGCACAGTTAGTCCTCTTTCTAGGTCAGACTTCACAAGTGTTCACGGTTGTGTAGTAAATGGCTCTGCAAGTGACACACCTAGATGATACAGGCAAAAACCGTGCAACAAGTCTGCGTTACCTCCAACGAATTCTGGTTCCACATGAAAAAAAACATATGGGAGCAACCCAGTGGGCTGTTACAAGCACTTTTGATCCTTTACACTGTAGTACAGGTTAAGCACTGAGATTGATCTGCATTTAACACACGACTGATGAATTATCCCACAATGCAACTGCAAAATCCATTTTAAATTCTAATAGCAATATCTGTGAGGAGATTTGTGTGGTTGTTGTGGTTAAAAACTGTTGTTCCTCACCTTAAATATGGCGTCCTGAGCAGGAGTCTGATCACTAGGTTCCTCTGAGCTCTGCAATCTGTGTCAGAAATATTCAGACTAATTCACCTTTTACACACATTGGCGTTTTTTAAGTTGTTTCATGAGACACACATGTGAGTCAACATGGATAAGATACAAAGATTAAAAATTATTGTGTAAATTTTTACCTTTGATGCTCATGTGTCTGCCCATCTTTGAAAAAAATGGGCCTTTGCATTGACTCTTCACTCTTCATGGACACACAGCTGGGTCCAGGTCCAGGAGAGTCTGCTCTCACATGCTGGATTCTAATAGAATCACAAACACTGATGCTGAGGTTCTTGTAGAAAAATGATGCTGAACATCATGTTACACTACAAATGTTTTACTAATGATGGAAAACTGCAGCTGTGACATTAATTCTCACCTTTGCTCTTTAGATGGATCAACATCTTTTAAATTAATGGGCCAATCCTTCGACCAATCACTTTTCATGGACACACAGCTGGTAGGCCCAGGTCCAGCCCCCACATAGTATTGAGTGTCCTGCTGCTTTGTTCTTGAACACACACAGATGGGTGAATACTGTGAGCGTGAGTTCTGACATGGAAAAGATGGACAGTTAGAGACGGTCCTCTTACCTCCAAGCTTTGGTCCGGCTCTCATGGTCTCCACACAGAGTGCTTTTAGAGGGAGGCACTCCCTCCTCTCTGTCCTCACACTGACTCATTGGAGATTACACACCTTCACACAAACATAACAGCCTGCTGAGACGCCACAACATTTACACTTAAGCACGTTGTCATGATTCATAGCCATTTTGTTATTTTTCTGTACTTTTTGGTTGTGTGTTGTTCTTCTGATGTATTTAGTTGTTGTTTTAATGTTCCTTGTCCTGTTTTTTTTGTTTTGTTTGACTTCCTCCTGTGTTCCCTCCTTTGTGATTGCTTGCCTCTCCCTAATGTATTCACCTGTGTCTTGTTATCCCTCTTGTATTTAACACCCCGTTTACACATAGCCGGGTATTTTGAAAAACAAATATTCCCGTTTTCTAAAAATAACATTGTGCACACATCATCGATTTCAAAAAAATTTCACGTGTTTAGTTAGTCACGTGTGTGTGTTTTCTGTGGGTAGGTAAATTAGCTTTTGAGTAGCACTTAAATGAAAATGTAATTTAAGTAGTCATTTTTTTCAGGAAATTCACAATTTACAATATACAGCATTGATTTAGAGCAAAATGAGCAATGTAACCATGAACACACAAGCAAAGTAACAAGTATAAACTGGATGTGGTCTACCTACATGGACCAATGTGATGTGACAGATTCGTTTTTAAAATGCAGTTAAAGAAAAATAAATCAACTCCACTGTAGTCGTGAATGGGTTAAGACTGCAGTGTCATCCAGTTGTCAGACCAGTTCTAAAACTTCCTGCATTTTTCTCTGATCATGCGACCCGAGAGTTGTGTTCTAGTCTGCTGTGATTTTAAAACAAAAACAATACCAATAACACAACTTGTTCTGAAATAACTGTTCATCTGCTATAAAAGTCATTAAAGATCAAAGAGAAAGCAGCCAGCAGTCAGCAGACAGAAACATCTGTACTGTACCATCAGTCAGTGATACAGCACAGTGTGATCATGTAGACATTTCTCTGGAAGGATTCTCACCTGCTGAATCCGTTCGATGGACTACAGACAAAGAATTCTATCATAGGACTACAGACACTTTCCAGCTTCATGTGTGGAGAAGAAGCTGCTCCTTGTCCCTCCTCAGTCCTGCTCTCAATCTGATCTG
Organism: Parambassis ranga; assembly: GCF_900634625.1. Classification (NCBI taxonomy): domain Eukaryota; kingdom Metazoa; phylum Chordata; class Actinopteri; family Ambassidae; genus Parambassis; species Parambassis ranga. The sequence continues at coordinate 28,664,000 of NC_041023.1, read as the reverse complement.
AGGACGCCGTCACTTCCTCACAACTTCACAGTCTGAACACATCAGTGACGTTAAAAGCGGTCCAACAAGTGTCTAAAAGGCATTTCCTGATTCCTGACACTATACACTATCTGTCCACTAGATGGTGCTCATCAAGAAGCAACATGGATCACACATCTTACACAGTGCAGCAGGTATATATATATATATATATATATATATATATATATATATATATATATATATATATATATATATATACACGCGCACACACGCGCGCGCGCACGCACGCACGCACACACACACACACTATTTTGCCAAATGTCTGGCTACACTGTCACATGTAAAAACAGTTTTAGATAATTAGTTCCCTTTGCAATCAGCATGAGCACAGTAAATAAGCCACAGGTAAGCTTCAGTGTGGAGGACAATCAGAATCAGAATCAGAATGGAGGGAGAAGGAAGACTAGGAGGTGAATTTAGAGAAAGAGGACGAGGAGGAAGGAGGAAGGGTAAGAAATAGAATTACTGATGTCATCAGAGCTACAATAGTGGATCATGTGATCAACCATGGAATGACCCTGAGGGAAGCTGGACAACGGGTTCAGCCTGAGCTGCTACACTGTAGCAAGCATCATAAGGACATATTGATGAGAATCGGTTAGTACAGTTCCTTCACACTAAGCTTTGTAGTAGTATCATACTCTAATGAGAAAAACAACAATACTGTACATGTTACATGTTCTACATGAAACTGTTACTCCACAGAATTACTAGACATCCAGCATCTGGAAGGAGGCATGCGAGGATATGGACCAGGCATCATGTCAGGCCTGGATACAGCACTCCAGGAGACATTTTCCCCGGTGCCTTGGACTAGAAGACATTGCATGTGACGTTGATGAAATTCTGTGGCCGGACCCAGAGAGACGACAAGACTGATTTTCTCTCTCTTTCAGTGAAATTGTATGTTTTCTTGTGATTGTTTTGATGTGTGTGAATAAACATTCATACTTCAAATTTGAATCCCTGTGTTTATAGAACTATTTATGACAAAAGTTTGACCTCAGATGGACAGACCTTGTGCACAGAGAAAGCAAAAGCCAGATGTGTTTTCAGTTACAGTTTTTTCTGATTGCTTAAGCACATTTCTGTAACTATTGGCTATTTGTGCAAAACTCTACACACAAATAAAAAAACCTTACACCAAATCAGCAAAACATTGTAGATCTCTTGCAAAAGCCAATACATCTTGCTTAACTCTTCAAACCTTTGTAAAAATGGTATTTTTGTACCACACAGTTAACACAAACCATCATATTACTAAGCACACAATGTGCCAACTACACACTGATGGTATTAACTGAAAACACATCTGGCTTTTGCTTTCTCTGTGCACAAGGTCTGTCCATGTGAGGTCAAACTTTTGTCATAAATAGTTCTATAAACACACAGGGATTCAAATTTCAAGTATGAATGTTTATTCACACACATCAAAACAAACACAAGAAAACATACAATTTCACTGAAAGAGAGAGAGAGAGAGAGAAAATCAGTCTCATTGTCTCTCTGGGTCTGGCCACAGAATTTCATCAACATCACATGCATGCAATGTCTTCTAGTCCAAGGCACCGGGGAACATGTCTCCTGGAGTGCCGTATCCAGGCCTGACATGATGCCTGGTCCATATCCTCAGAAAAAACTGTAAGCAATCAGAAAAAACTGTAAGAAGTAATTTCATTGTGTGTCATATAACTTTGTTTTCTGCAGTTCAGGCTGTGGCAAATGAGATCAGTTGTTTTCTCGGTTGGAACGAGATGGTCATAGTTAGTTAGTTAGTTCTGTTCAGAGTGTGGACCTCCAGCGCCATGTTGCTCCAGTTCTGCTTCATCGCTGTCAGCTGTCTGTGACTGCCAACACTGTCCATCTTAAGGCATTGGCACTGTGGCCATGTTGGGATTTGAAGATATCACTGTAGGGGTGGACACTCATGCTGACATATTGTGGAGTGCAGTCGAGTACCATTGGGGATGGTCTCTGCGTCTCCTCCGGGCTCTTTAGCACCAAGCAGCAGCAACTTCCTGTCAGGCACATACTTATTAGTGATGCAACTTTTGACCTTCTTCCAGCCCAGGTGTCAAATCTCCAGCAGGTTGTGGACCAGAGAAATGCAGGCAACCACCAGCATAGGGCCAGAGGGAACATGTATAGCACTGCTCCAGGTGGAAACCATACAGGAAGTACTGTCCCAGAATGAAGCCCACCTCAAGCAGCGTCTTGAGGATGATGTTGAAGATGTAGGTCCTCAGTAACGCCCCCTTTACCCTGACCTTCCCATGCTCGTCCCGGATCGGGGGGTTTCTCCTTTTTCCCCTCCTCCTCCTTTCTCCTCCTTTCCGTCACCAACTCTGTTCTGATAGAGAGGATCGTGGTCCTCCTGGTGGCGTCTGATCTGCACAATCTTTAAACACACCGCTTCGACATGGTTAGCTTGCTTGAAAGTTTACCAGGCCCCCTGAATGACCTGCCACTGTGGTCATATTCAATGAAACCGTTTTAACACACCAACCAACACACTGACCTGACTCTCTCATCCACCTTATACTGCAAACATTGTCATGTATGATCACTCCTTATCATATTTTTCCAGTCACAACACACTGTACTAACCCATCTCAGCAGTGTTGAGGCTTTTACACTGTCTGACACAGTTTAATTCATTCTGACAACAACAAACTGAGTTTTTAAAGTCTGAATAATTTTTTTCTGTCATGACAATCTTTTTTATTTTTTCAGTAGCCCTAATCCTCGTCCGTACCTTCCTAACACATAATATGTACATTTTTGTCAGGTCAGTTTACTGTAAATCCAATCAGGATACTGTAAATCCAACCATGCGGCACTTCTTCCGCATCCATTTGCAAAACTCTCTGAAATACAGCAAAGTATCACATTGTGTAATCAATATACTGTAGGTCTGCTATACAGTAAAATTACATGTACTGTAAAAAGGTTAAGTGTGCAGTACACAATGCTACAGTCAGTGAACAAAACATACCACCACATATTCATGCCACAGGACGTTCACCCTGTCAATATGGGCTTGAATTTCTCAAAGTCTGATTGCATTATTGCACAAATCCGGTCCTGCTGCTGGGTTGTTGCTCCTACAGCCCCCTTCACGCCTCCTGGTGTACTGGCCTGTCTCCGGGTATCTCCTCCATGCTCTGGACACTGTGCTGACAGACACAGCAAACCTTCTTGCCACAGCTCTCATTGATGTGCCATCCTGGATGAGCTGCACTACCTGAGCACCTTGTGTGGGTTGTAGACACCGCCTCGTGCTACCTCTAGGGGTGAGAGCACTGACACAATGCAAAAGTGATCAAACATCAGGCAGAAAGAATGAGAACAGAGAAATGGTCTGTGGTCAGCGCCTGCAGAACCTCTCCTTTATAGGGGTTGTCTTGATAACTTCCTCTCATTTCCACCTGTTGTCTGTTCCATTTGCACAACAGCAGCTGAAATTGATTCATAGTCAGTGTTGATCCTAACTGGACAGGCTGATTTCACAGAATTGTGATTGACTTGGAGGTACATGGCGTTGTTGAAGTGTTCCCTTTATTTTTTTGAGCAGTGTATTATCCTTAAAGGTAGGGTAGGAGATTTCATTCTGATGCACTTTTTGTTAAATTAGTGTAACTTCTCTTTACAATCCGATAGCAATCGATTAGTTAGGCAGTTTCGCTTTAAAACGAAGAATATTAATCATCTGTGGAAGCTATAAAACGCTAAAAACATCAGCCAATCCTACGAGGCGCCCCTGTGCCTAGGGTTGGCTGCTCTCTTCCTGCTCTGCGCGCACCAGAGGTACGTGCATGATAGCCGAAGTCACAGACTGGTTGGGAGGCGTGGCTTCGGGGTGAATTTGAGAGAAAGGGGCGTGTGTTTACTTTCATAATCTGGCTGACTCTCACTGAGTTTTCAAAATCTCCTACCCTACCTTCAAGACCAAGCTCTTGTTCTGTGCAATATTTTGTATACAAACATCAGGGACAGGCGTACTGTGTGTACCCAGGCTCAGGTCCAAACAAAGTGACTCAAGTTATTCTGCCCCTCACCTGTGGAACAAACTTCCTGAGTACTTGAGGTCTGCTCAAACAGTCACTTCAATCAAGTCAAGCCTAAAACCACTATTGTTTACAGCTGTGTTCTCTTAAATTCTTATATATTATTCTTATTTATTGAGTTTATAAACTCAATAAAAGATTTTAATGTTTCCCACATTGAGTCCACATTAGACCAGGCCCTGCTCAAAAATATGTGCTGACACATTTCAACCCATCCTTAAATAATGATATGGAGGAGTTTCAGGTTTCAATAAAAAAAAAAACATGTGTGCACCTCCAGCACTAACCCTTTTTTAGCAATCGTTGCCGTTAACATTGGGACAATCCACTTCACCATATTGGGCCTCTCTTTCGCAGCAGCACAGCGCCCTCTGCTGTCAGGACCCATTACATATGATACATTTTCCCTTTGTATATTTTTGGATCATCTTCCTGATTTTTTCCGCTGATGTCTGATGCAGCTGATGTGTTCTCAATGTCTTCAAAGACTTCAGAGCAGGTAGATGTTAGAAAAGTTTAATGACATCAAACCAGAGCAATCTGCACACATCAATAGTATTGGTTCTTAAAACATCTATTTAAAAAAATCTATCTACATCTATCTACAGTACAGTAAAAAAAAATTCCAAGTATAAAAATATATTACAAATCTCAAGTATTTACACAGACCGCTTCTCTATATTCTACATTAACAGCTGTCAGTATTTTTTTAGTCTATTTGTGTTGAGCGACATTCTCAGTAAACTCTAATGGAGAAAACACTGAGAGGCCTCGGATAGCCACGACAAACACTCAAGCACAAGCATCCTCTGGGAGGGAGAGGAACACAGGGACGTCTGGCCCTTGTGGATTAGCAGGATTTGACAGTGGTGTTTGCTGTGTGGAGGTCAAAAGAACATCCTGTAGGAGAGAAAAGAGATGATTAACCATTTGCCTTTTCTCAGCTTCCATAGAGAGCTTCTAGCGCACACACACCTATAGATGTTGGGGTCCAGGAGTACAGCTGTGTCAGTTGGCAGCTTGGACAGATGAACCACCTTGGTTTTCTGCTGCAGTCTGTCGCTCTCGTTCACCCACACGTCCGGCAGTCTGACACATTCAAAAACATGTTTATGCCTGTGTCTCATTTTTGCTTCCCTTCTTTGTTAAATGCTACGTCTGTAGGACTCACATGTCTTCAGGTGTCCAGTGTAGCAAGACCTTCACCTTCCCCGAGTCCTCTTTCCTCCTTGCTATTACCTGAGCACACACACACATGCAGGAGAACATGAGATCATACATGCAGTGATAAATGACTACCTCTGTGTGTGTGTCTGTGTGAGAGCCCACCGTGCTGTGGAAGACCACGCTGTGTCCGTTGCCCAGGCTCTCGATGTGTGTTGCCAGGTTGAGGCAGATGGCTCGGTGGCGGATGGCGTCCATGGTCTGAGCGTCGAAGAAGTCATGAGGTCGAGCTGGAAGAAGATAATTGACTGATAAGAGCATGTGCAAAATAAAGTGTGTGTGTGTGTGTGTGTGTGAGACACATACGGAGCGAGCGCCTGTATTTATTCTTGAGTTTCCTCCTCTTGTTGAGGCCGGCCTTAGATGGTGACTCCTCCTTCATTTTCCCCTGGCTGGATACTTTGGATGAACTTTGGGAGCTGAAATGAGTGGGAACGTGACGCGCTAGCCCCCCCTGTGAGGCGAATGTGGCATTGCAGCCCCCAACCACGCACTGTTGGAACACATAACACATCAACCATGTTTGTTAGCTACAAAGCACACTGTGAATGGAGTGTTCTATGTTCTGTGTGCACGCACTTACTTTGAAGGGTTTGTCACCGCTGTGGGTCAGCATGTGTCTCTGCAGCCAGCTCTGACTAGTGGATGGAGTGTTGTACACCTTGCAGCTTTTCCACAGACACACAAACACCTGTGTGGCACACAGAAACGGTCAGGCACATAGTAAGAGTGGAAATGTTTTCAAAGACACTGAAATGGATGACATTTTACACAGCATGGTGTCTCTCTCACACTGTGGAACACAATATTATCAAGGTCCCCAGTATATGTAAAAACGACAGGTTGAGGGAAGAGGAAGTGCCATAATGAGGATTGTCTCATACCCAATTCTGTAAATGTTTAACAATAATCACTTTTGATTAGTTTGATCATAGACTTTCTTTATGGATTTTGAATTACGGTGACTGAAAACGTACATGATTCATCCATTTTCTTCAAATTGCACAGGGTTGCAGGAGATTGATGATGCTGCTCTCAGTTGCTCACAGTGAGCTGCACTCACAATCACATTTGCATCCATGATGCTAATAACTAGGGATGCACCGAATTTTCGGCGACCGAAACACTTTTTTCACCGAAACAACTCGGCCGAAATGTAGTGATGACGTGACCAGCACCGTCTTGTCAGGACGCTCCAGCATGTCTGAGGTGTCTTTTCTTGCTCCATTTTAGCAGCTAACTGAAGAGATCCGCTCCTCTGATGCATCTACAGCATACGTTTTCCTTTTAAAAGCACTAAAGCTTCTTCTAAACAAAGAGGTTGAGATGGACCGCGGAGTGAAAACACTGAAAAGTACACTCTTAGTACATCAGCACACTTTTCACTGAGATCTACTCCTGAGATCCTCTATGACCTCTATAAAGATCATACTTGTGGGAATAAAGCAGCGCACGAGACATGATCCAGGCCGCATAGATGCGTAGAACCCACTTAGAGATGGGGAAGCGTACAGCGTGCCCTCGCTGTCTGATGTGTTCAGTGAGATCCTGCAGTAGGGTGCCTCAAAAAAATCATAGACAGGCTATTCTGTTCTGATTTACTATATGCGATTTGTGATATGTGATATCAGTTTTATTTTTCTGCTAGACATTTTTTAAATTGGCAAAAATGTCTATTTATGCACTTGTCCTACATTATATTAAAATGTACAAATAATGTACACATGAGGGGTCAATGCTAAGTTTTTTCATTTTATATTGTGCATTGTTTGAATGTGCTAAATAAATTTTAAATTTAATTTTAAATAAATTTTGTAATTGCTTTATTCTTGCTTGCTTTATTCTTTGTTATGAAGTGGAAAAAACAAATCTGGTCCTGACTCCCTACAAAAGAATGTAGGTAGGAATGACTAGGTTATGTTCACAGACTTATTTACCATGGTAACCAGCTCACCCCTGTCTCCCCTGACTCATCTCCCTTTTTCTCAGCTTTGACTTACCTCCCTTTCTGAAACTGTAACCCCTTCATTTCAGGCTGAACATTCTACTAAGCCTGCCTTATGAAATGGGCTCTTGGTAGCACATCTAGGTTACTGAAACTAGGATATGACATTTGCCGCATGTGCATGTGAACATAAGATAAAAAAAACAAAAAATCATGCACATCACTGCTACACCCCGGACCTGGTCCAGAGGGTTACATGTAGAATATATTGTTGTTAAAAATGCCTCTCAGATTGACATTTTAAAGTATACTTAATGAGTGAAGATCACTAAACATGTGTTATTCATTACAGTATTTCACTAATTACAGTCTAATATTCAAATCAAATTAAGAATACATGTTGCTGAAGTTTCCCCACCATTTTGATCTCATATTAAACCTGATGTTTTGCTCACCCTACCTCTTACTGTTTTTAAGCAGCAACACCTGTTGTTCTATTGTTATTTGATGCCACTAGGTTGTTTCCACCTGTCTTAAATGACCCTGTCCTTTACAGACTTACCCCTCCTCTCTGTCCATCTACATGTGTGGCTCTGATGTGCTCTGCTAGGTCTGGGCTGCTGGGGAAATGCAGCTGGCAGTGATCCCAGCAGCAGATGTAGCTCAGAGACTTCCCCCCAGCCGGCACAGAGCCATTTCCCACCACTGCATTCCCGCTGTGGCCATTGAGCATGGCTGGGGTGGATCGACCACTGGAGGCTGTGCTCTCTATGTCCATCAGGGTGGAGCCGATACTGCAACACATAAGACGCACATTAAACATGCGATTTAGGGTAGAATAATAACAACAACAAAAAGAAACAGCAATATCTGTAAAGATTTAAAACCCTTGAAAATATTACAAGTCATTTGAGACACCGTGGCAGCAGCCACACATCCCAGGTGTCAAAGAGAGAGCAGGTGATTTAAATATGAAACATCTGACAGTTAGAAGGTCTGTCTAAAAAATGCAAATATAATCTAGGACAGTGTGTAAAATACACTATTTAGGAGCAATAACATGTAATGTGGTGCTATTTCGATTACAGCTGGAGCCTGTGTGTGTGTGAAGCAGGGGACACGGTTCTCCATTAAATGATGAAGACGAGGAGAGAAGGGCAAAAGCTACAGAACTCCAATTTCTACCAGTATCTCTTGGTTGGGTTATTATGAGAGAGGTTAGATATGCTTCAGTGGAAAGCTGAGAGGAGAAGAGGGGTGAGATATGAATTTGAATAGAATGGTTGAGTACACACACACACACACACACTTTTTACATGTCTGGATGTGACCATTAGACTAGTTTAGACCAGGAACCTGGAGATGGAAAGATGGAATTTGTAGTCAACAGATTAGTTGCTAACAAATTTAACTGTTGGTTGTGTGATTGCATGTTTTTTATGCAATCATCTAGGGCTGGGCAATTAACCGAAAATATATCAAAACCGACATTTATGCCCAGTAACCGTTGCAATGCAACATGTGGTGATTAATTGCGTGTTTTGTGGCGCAGCGGGATTGTCAGTGGCTTGGGAGCGACAGGTCGTGGGGTCGTGCCGGCATAATAACCGATGATCGAGGACAAAGTGTCAATTAATCACGGTTTTGAGTTCAGGCAGGACTAGGATTTAGTCTTAATTATAAGGGGAAATTCATAATTCTAAGAATGTTCTTAGAATTGCACCACTAAGGGAAACTCTTAGCGCTAAGAACCTTTGTGAATACAGCCCCAGGACTTTAAACTATAGAAAATAATAATGTTTTGATAATCTTGTTACCTATAGAAGTGTAAACTCATAGCTCCTACAGTCTCTGACAACGTTTGCATTCAATAAAAGCAAATAACCAATAGCGTCTCTCTCTCTCTCTCGCTCTGATTAAAGCTTCACATGTCACGTCAGGGTTAATTCAATTCAATTCAGTTTTATTTATATAGCACATTTTACAATCAGAAATGGCCTCAAAGCGCTTCACAGAAACTCAAAGCATGAAACCCAGAGCCTGAACCCCCTTAAAAGCACTGTGGCAAGGAAAAACTCCCTTTAAGAGGAAGAAACCTTGAACAGGACCCGTCTACTTAAGGAGGAACCAGTCCTGCTGCTAGTCGGCCGGGTAGAGGAGGAGAAGAAGAGGGAGGGAGAGAGAGAGAGAGAGAGAGAGAGAGAAGCAAACATGCAGCGAACATGATACAGTACAGAGCAAACATGACAAGCAAGATGAAACAGTGATTATATTAAAATGGATATCTATATATATCGTCAGTCCATAAGTAGTAATAGTAATTTGATAGTAATCAAAGCAAAGATGAGCAGCAGGGGCTGATGAAGTCAATTTTCCAAAACCATAGCATTTCCAAAAACTGGAGGAGACAAACCTGTTTGGAAAATTACATTTTCAGTCATCAAAGGACGATCAACAGCCTCGATAGAGCTGCCGCCCCGTTATTCGTACAGTATCTAATCTGCAGCAATGTAGGTGTGCGCAGGTTTCACAACAGATTGCTAGTTTAGTCATCTTCACCCTGTTGGCAGAGCTGCTATTTCTGCAGAGTTCTGGCCAAGCTTCAGCAGAGCATCACAGCTCTGTTGACTAATTCACACAGTTTCAATCTGTCACTTAAGTCAGGAGGGGAAGTTCACTTTCTAATGAATCATCGACTCTTCAGAGATCAGAATGAAAGGCAGAAAAATGGGGGCAGCAGACAAACAATTTCAGTTAATACTGATGCATCACCTGAAGCTGACACCAACTCATAGCCTCCTACAATAATACATTCAAGCGAGGTGAGAAGTTGGCCAATACAATGTTGTTAAAAAAACTGTCCATCCTCGAGGCACAAAAACCTGGACTGCACTTCCCCCACACCAAATGGTGCATTTGGGCCCTTTCACACTGGAGAAAGTCAAATCCAGCTAGAGTAGGATTGAATCCAGATAGCCTTATATAGCTGAATACACACAGACCTACGTGTGTCCGTGCACAATCCAGCTTGTTTGTTGTCCTCTAACCCGCTAGGTGGCACCTCGTCACATACAGGGTCTGTTCAGGCCGCAGTAGGACTGTGCGCGTGCATTTGTAGTACGTTTTTCATGTCGCTCGTTGTTTTGTTTTGTTTTTTTTTCAGTTCAAAAAGCAGCTTATTTCTTTGTAGCCATGTTGAAAATAAACTCAGGGCAAAGCTGTCATAGTTCAACGGTTGTTTACACATGGCTTTTGTACGCGACCCGGACACTGTACACACACACACCGCATTTGCGTTCAGACCTGAGCCAGATGTAAGCCAATCCGGCTAGATCCATCTCCGAGAGGTGGATTAAAATTAATCTGGATATATCCGGATACGGCCCGAATCCCACTCCAGCCGGATTTATTTCCCTAGTGTGAACAGGATCATGGAGTGCAAGACATTTTGACAATTTTTTCAAACCTTTTATTGTTAAAGAAACCATAAGACACATCCAGGTTTGTCAGAACTTCCCATGGTCTCTGAATGCACCCAAAACGGACAAAATCTAGGCTTTTAATCACATCTTTGTAGCCACGCCTCAATTAGAAATTCTCCAAAAATAACACTTCATACCAAATTCAAAATACAGCTATAACTTCCCCAAAATATGTTTAGTCTTTAAAAGGGCACTCACCTTACATCCTTTTAGCATGTGCTGACTATTTATTGTTAATGGTGAACGTATTAAGATGTGATAGCCATGCCTCTAATTACCAATAGTTGAGATTGTTTTTATGTTTAATGTGTGTCACCTGATATGTGTGTGTTTATAGAATGTACTGTTTCCTACTGATGACAAAAGCTTCAAGTCAACAATAATCACATGGTGTCCAAAGCAGATGATCTGCCAACTAAGGTAATAATAATAAAAAACTATGGAAATCATCAGGGCTGCCATTAGTGAAGACACTCAAAGACTTCCTGCAGCTGCTTCCTCCTAAAATATCCATTATTACACAGCTGGAACGCGTGTTTACAAGGAAACAACTGCAGAATTATTTTTTGTTTTTGCTTTGAAGCACATGGAAATACATCTGCTCTTAAACATCAACAGAAGAGACTGACATTTGTTTTTTTCTGATTATCTGCACGCTCCTTTTTTTCTTATATTATCTGATTTAAAAAGAGGTGCATATAACAAAGCAGAACATAAAGTAGTCGGTTTGGTTGCGAGTTATATCACATTATTCATTTTTAAAAAGGGAACTCCTTAATGTGCAACAACAATGCTACTACCTCTGCTACATGTGCTGCTAATGCAGCCACATTTCTATTGTGAGTATCAACATTTAAGTTTAAAATAAGTTCCTGATTTTTTTTTAATAGTTTAAAGTTAATACATTTGTGTGACTAAAGGCAATTGGGCTTTTGGTAGCTAACCTAAACACGCGCATCGTCTAGAAATGTTGTAGAACTACATTACACAGCGGAAGCGAACACTTTTAACTTGTGAACAAACAACTTTGGCTAACACTTTAAAACTGTGAATATAATGGACTCCGTGTTGTGACCCATCAGCATGTCGCGTGCTCTATAAATCACTGTAAGGCCATTTCATACGCTTTCATACGGCTATTAACTCAAACCGACCTGTCCTCTGAATCCATCCGACTGAGCGGCTCTCCATCCGAAGAGGTCAGTTCCACGCTGGCCAGTAGTCTCTTGGTGCCCTGCTCGGTTTTCTCCGCGGTCTTTGTGTGCTCTGTAGGCGGCGAGGAGGACACGTTCTCCCCCTCTCTTTGTTCTTCTTTCAACACCCGGGAGCCCTCTTGTGCGGAATCAGTGCTGCTACTTGCCAAACTCCCCTGTACGGGACTTTTCCCCGGTTCGGAGAGTTTAACGCCGGTTTCCCCGCCTTCGTTGCTGTTGCCCACCTTTTTACTCGGTGAAGCGGTTTCTTTATCGGCTTCGTTAACTTGGTACAGGTCGTCCCCGTGCTGCTGCTCCCGCTCCTCCACCGCAACACAACTCTTCACGTCCATTCCTGCTCGGCTCTCGTTATTGTCGCCCGGTTCCTGTTTGGGGTCCGGCACGGCCTGTACTTCCATGCCGGTTTCTGCAGTTTCACCGGTGCCGTTTTCTTTCGACGTCGACTGAGAATCTTGCTCTGCCCCTTCGCTTGTTATTTGAGCCATTTCCGAACGGTACGGATTGCAAATTTCGAGATATTCTACTCTGAAAGTTGCCCTCAGGCTGCCCTTCGTCGTCTTCGTCTTCTTCTTCCACTCACACTCCGCTTCAAGCGTAAAGCACAGCAGGGGGTTTGCATGACGTCGGGGCTCCGCATGGCCAAAGATGGTGTATTCGGAAAGAGTCTCTCTCGGTCCTAAAAAAAACACTAACAGGCTACTGTAATGTGTAAAGCAACACAAAGAAATCCGATTTTTTTCTTTCTACGCTCTTATTTTTATACTATCAATTATTTGAAATATTACTTTTAATGTTAAAAAGAAGTACATAGAATTAATGTATAGAGTAGTAAAACTGCACATGTAAACAAACATTCATCTTTATATATCTTATAAATGTGATAAATTTACTGATACAATGTAGGTAATTAGCATTGATTTAATCCTCAGTTAAAGTTGATTAAAGAAAAGGCTTATTTCCTTTTCCAGATGAGTGCAGTTTGTAAGAGCATTTCCGACATTTTTTCTTTAAACGAGTGAGTCATCGTCGCAGACAGACCATCTTTTGCATTGTGGCCTCTCAGCTCCACGTGTTCCGACAAACAGAAAAATGATCCAACTCCAAAAGTGCTGAAAAGGCACGTTTTTCTCTCAGCTATTTGTGCGTCCCGTAGAGGCATTACGGCTCTTTTTAAGCAGTTTTAGCAACCACGATTGTACCAATAATATCTTGTGTTAAACTACAGCTCTTTTTATGTACATAGTAGAAGCCATGCTGTGCAGAAGACTCAAATAATAATAACAAAAGCTCCAACAATCCCATTATACTTGAGACTTGTTTTACTGTTATCTAATAAAGTTAGCATACATCGAATAAATAATTAGCTATGGACTGCACCCTTTCTGGCCCGTGAGACAGTTTAGCATCTAGCAGTTACCCTAACTCTATTGTATATTTTATTTGTAGTTTATTTTATAATGTATATAGTTTTTATCTTATCAATTTTTTTGTGCTCTGTATCTGTGCAGATGCAATAACGCAATTTCCTCATTGTGGGACAAATAAAGGTTTTCGTAATCTTAATCTTAGACAGCTATACTATTGTTTTTTTTTTCAACTACTGTAGTTAGGTTAGTGAGCAGCTAACTGCCAACTGCAGAACTAGATGAGCTTAAGCCTATCTACTTTTTGCATTTGTCATGATTTGTCATCACTTGCTTATAGTATTTTTTGATCGCATCATGATGTTCTGCAACTTTAACTGCAATGATAAACACTAAAACATATGAGATGTTGTAGGTGGACCTGAAGTCATGATGCTGTGGCATTCATTGAATGCAAGATTATTTATCCACGTTTTATCTTCATATTTTTCATTTGTTTGTCCTCTTTTTAGACTTGACTGGCAACCACTATCACAACTGTCAAGGCTATAATGGTGAGTTCACATTAAATTCTATAGTTTCTGGTATGAGGTAGTGATGCTCTAATCCAGTTTTTTTTTAACCACAAGGTCAAAGAGACTGCTATGAAATCTCACTTGTACCAACATTGTTGTTGTTATATATATATATGTATATATATATATATATATAGATAGATAGATAGATATATATATAGTGCAAGGGGAGCGGGGTGCCCAGCCAGTAAAGCACTCTCCCTGGGTAGCAGGGACAGCAGCAATATATATATATATAAAATAAAAACTTTAACCATTTCACAGTCTTTATATGAACTTGCTTTGCGGTTAGGGTTGTACCCAGGGAGAGTGCTTTACTGGCTGGGCACCCCGCTCCCCTTGCACTCCTGGAGCTCCCCAGTGCTCCACCACATTCCCCAGACAGGGACACTCGTTGCTCCCTGCAGTCCGGGGAGGGTGCGTCCTGGCCGGGCAGCCTGCTCCCATGCACCCCTGTCCACGAATTCTTATAATAACACTAACTACAGATAATAATAATACTAATTTGTGGCCACATCATCAACTCAGTGCTAATATTAGTTCCAAATAATGAACTGGAAAAAAAATAGGGAACCTACAATGCACAAGTTTTTAAGAACATCAACATTTATTTCACATGATATAAAACAGATGGGGTATGAACGTTTTGCATATTGATTTTAATAATATTAATAATAATAACCTCTTATAGTTATAATATTTCACTCTTCTTCTTCTTCTTCTCTGTGTACATAAATTATGGTATTTAGTTTTATTTGTATTTATTTATCTATTTTTAAATACAGTTTATACATGTCTCTCTCTGCTTTTTTTAAAATTTCTTTTAATCGTCCCGGAAGTTCCATACATCCTTTACTTTTTATTGCTTCGTACACGTGTGCTATTCTTTCTCCCTGCGATTCTTCACAAAACCTGGGACAGATTCATAACCCCCCCCCCCAAAGCATTCAACATACTCTTGCGGGCATCATCCAACATTTAAAAATCAAGGCTTTTGCTCAACATAAATAGTCACAACTTCAGTAAAAAAGAAGGGGCAGCAGCAGCATGAAGTGGCACCTTGTTGAAGTAAAAATCTGCTTTATGTTCATATATATAATGTATAACGTTTTATATATATATTTATATATCCATGGATGTGAAAATAAGAGCAGGTTTAAAAAAAAGAGCATCGGCGGTCACTTTGGGGTTAAAAGTAAAGCACTGCATGTGTGTTTTGAGTTTTGGTGCTTAGCCCATCTGCTGTTGAGACTTCTCTAGTGCTCATATATATATATATATATATATATATATATATATATATATATATATATATACTGTGTGTGTGTGTATATATATATATATGTATATATATCTTACTGTGTAAGGTATACAAAAAAAAACTCTGTATATTGATAAATTTGCCAACATACATGTAGAGTTCTATGGTGTTTAAAGCACAACCCTAACCGCAAAGCAAGTTCATATAAAGACTGTGAAATGGTTAAAGTTTTTATTTGATGTGAGAGGCTCCGGGATGCTCTGACCGCTGTCATGTTGGCAGCAGCACAGTCCGCCAAAACTCCAAATACAGACAAAGAGGGGGAGCACGAGTGGAGTTAAGGGGGGCTAGTGATCGCAGATGCAGGAAACTAGCACTGTGATATGGCAACCGCCTGTCACACGCCCATAATTATGCGTAATTTTAAGTCAGAATTAAGTCATACCCCCACCACCCCCCAGTTCAAGTCTACTTTTCAACCAATCTGATGTAAACGAAGCTTTGCTGTTACAATGCTGCATTGCTATGAATAAGGCCAGCTAGTCATTCTAAGTGTAACAGAGCTAATTGGCTAAAGCACTGTTCCTTGCTTGTGTGTGGACAAAAAGCTTACTTTTATAAAGTTTTTGAGTGTTGATTATACATAATTCCTAACTGAAGATAAATATGCATTAAAAACCAAAACCATTTCACAATCTCACAATTATTTTGGGCTGAATAGGACTCCACAGATTGATATGATCATGTTTGAGGACACATCAATATGGAAAGATCTAACAGGTTGCTACAGATACAGTACATCTGGCTCTCTCTCTCTCTGTCTGGATGTGATGGCCGCCAGTTTTTAAAAGGTGTGGGGTCAGTGTGTAAGAGCAAAGGGCCATCACTCTCATCAAGTCTCTATGCGGGCATGTAACAGCAGTAGTGTCAAAGTAGTTGTGTTGTAAAAATGCAGGAAGCCGTGGGAGCATGCTCTGTTGCAGGGCTGGCTACATTTTGAGGCTCTACAGGAACGTTGCCAAAAGAGGGCTGGATGGATGTCAAGGTCCCTCCCGCGTCGTTCACGTGTCACTGCTCACCAGGGTGAACGTCTGCGCTGTAGAAAGCAGAAAAAGAACGTTAGTGTTTTTTTTTTACTGCTTCTACAGAAGCCCATTAAGTCCAAAATTATTAGCCAAGAAAACTACATTTAATTATGTGAAAATATTATATTATATTATATTACAGTCCATGCACTACATGGACTCAGCAACTGTCAACGTTCACGTTTCCGTGGATTAATCCAGCATAATGATTAATTTGATTAAAAATTTTAATGCATCTGCAGTACAGGATGACTCTCTGGCTTGCAGTCTAAGGGTATGATTGTCACTTTGGGTGCGAGAGGTCCTGGGTTCAAGACTCGGAGGAGCCGTTTCCTTTGCTAAATTTCCCAGTTTTGGAATGGATGAAGTATTTATAGTCTGCGGCAATGCGCTTCAGGCAGTTTGTGGAAGCATTGTACCTGTGGAAATGGGCAGTGCGATGAGCGGTCAATTGGCAAGCGCTCTTGGGACACACACACACATCGAGTTTTGCATATGCAGAACAGAAAACAACAACAGAAATGCAAGCAATAACAGGTACAATTAATTTTAGTAACATTTTTATGGATTAAAAAATTGATTGTTTGACAGTCATATGTACTGTGAAAGCGCGAAGGCTGAAGCTAAGATAGCACAAATGATCGCAAAAAACCCTAAAAGTATCAGATTGGGACTCAGTATCGGCAGATACTCAAAATCAAATGACTTGGACTCCAGGGCAAAAAAAACCTGATCGGGACATCCCTAGTGAATGTTATTAAATAAATTGTTATAATCCCAAAATAGATAGATAAAAACACACAGCATTGGGATTAAATGCAACAGTTGAGAGTAGTGAGTCACAGGTGTAAAAACAATTGAGGCGGGAGAAGTAAATCACATATAAATAAATTAAAAAAAAGAAACACATGAACAGAAATAAAACCCACTAGGAGAACTACCAATATAAAAACAACAACTTCACAAATTGATTCTACTACAACCTGTGGTGTTACTACGTATCCCCTAGAGCAGCGGTCCCCAACCTTTTTTGCACCATGGACCGGCATCATGTAAAACAATACTTTCACGGACCAGCACAGAAAGAAATAAAAAAAATAAAAAAAAAGTGCATAAACAGACAACTTACTCTCATGCTTAATTAGTGGGAGCCTTTGAGCTTTCTCAGCAATGAGGCGGTCCCATCTGGGGATAATGGGAGACAATGACACCCGAAGTGTGTTTCTTATGTCCAGTCCACTCCGTAATTTTGTTTTGGCCGTCATTAATTGCTTCTGTCCTTCTTCATGTTTTCTTCTTTCAAAAAACTCCATGGCTTGTCTTTTAGTGCAGGGTGCTCGGTCTCGCAGTTTTGAAGGTTTCGTTGCCTCATTTGCGAGTCTGTCGCCACATATCACTCAGAGCGGACTTGGTGTGTGAGAATCACCTGTTGCAATAAATCCGTATTTTAAATAGGACTCCTGATATCGTCTTTTAAATGCAGGTTTCTTTTTCTTTGAAGGGGTAGGCTCCTCTTCTTCTGTCTCCTTGTCAGGCCTTTTCCCCTTTCCGAAGAAGCTCTCCAAAGACGTTTGTTTTTTATTCATTTTTGCTTGCTTGTGGGCTTAATTTTGGGGGCCATATCCCGTGACCGAGACAAGCGTCTGGGCAGGTGCTTAAAGGCACAGGCGGATGAATCTGATCGATTTATAAAATGAAACAGCTTTCAGACTCAGATAATGAATAATATGTTTTGCTCAGTCTTTCTGTGCGGCCCGGTACCAAATGACCCACGGACCGGTACCGGTCCCCGGCCCGGTGGTTGGGGACCACTGCCCTAGAGTATGCTGTCGGTTCAGTTAATCCACATCATAAGGACATATTGATGAGAATGGGTTAGTACAGTTCCCTCACACTTTGTTTTGTAGGTGTACCATACTCTAATGAGAAAAACAACAATACTGTACATGTAAAACTGAAACTGTTACTCCACAGAATTACTAGACATCCAGCATCTGGAAGGAGGCATGCGAGGATATGGACCAGGCATCATGTCAGGCCTGGATATGGCACTCCAGGAGATATTTTCCCCGGTGCCTTGGACTAGAAGACATTGCATGCGATGTTGATGAAATTCTGTGGCCGGACCCAGAGAGACAACAAGACTGATTTTCTCTCTCTGTGTGTCTTTCAGTGAAATCGTATGTTTTCTTGTGTTTGTTTTGATGTGTGTGAATAAACATTCATACTTGAAATTTGAATCCCTGTGTTTATAGAACTATTTATGACAAAAGTTTGACCTCAAATGGACAGACCTTGTGCACAGAGAAAGATGTGTTTTCAGTTAAAACCATCAGTGTGTAGTTGGCACATTGTGTGCTTAGTAATATGATGGTTTGTGTTAACTGTTTGGTACAAAAATACCATTTTTACAAAGGCTTGAAGAGTTAAGCAAGATGTATTAGCTTTTGCAAGAGGCCTACAATGTTTTGCTGATTTGGTGTAAGGTTTTTTTATTTGTGTGTAGAGTTTTGCACAAATAGCCAATAGTTACAAAAATGTGCTTAAGCAATCAGAAAAAACTGTAAGCACATCTTAACCTCTCAGGTTGCTGGTCATGCTCAGCTGAGACTGCATCATCTTCACAGAGCTGAGGGACTGGTCCTTGGGCCCCATGATCTGAGCTTTGATCCATTTCTTGCTCCTGCACGTCCTCCTCTGGAGATGTTGCCTTCTCTGCTTGACCTCTGTCCTGAGTTGTGTCCTTTTCATACTGTGGCTGACATGTCTCTTCTTGAATGAGCCCTTCAGCCTCATTTCCTGTTTCAGACGGTCTGCATATAGCAGGTTCAAAGACAGGAGCATCTAGGGTTAGGAGAGGTAGTCTGACCCCGTCTTGGCACTCACCATTCATACTCTTCCTCACTTGAACTCTCTGAGCTCCTGGCAGATTAGTCTTCAAATAGTCTTTCCAGTTAGGTTTTTGTGTCTCTTCCAAGGTTGGTGGATTTTGGATTTTGGCCGGGAAACCGAATCTCAGAATGAAGTCATCAAAAATTTTGCATGCAGCTGTATTACCAGATTTGTTTGCTGTTGCATAGGCCTGCACGAACTTGGTGAAGTGATCAACAATTACTAAGATGTATTCCACACCCCCTTTGCTCCTTTCAAGATGCAAGGGATGCAAAGGTACTGACGTGCTTATGCTCTGTAGAGGTGTCCGTGTTATTCTGCTGGGTTTCTTTTGTTTTAAACGG
This sequence comes from Parambassis ranga, assembly GCF_900634625.1. Lineage (NCBI taxonomy): Eukaryota > Metazoa > Chordata > Actinopteri > Ambassidae > Parambassis > Parambassis ranga. Next base: position 28,644,505 of record NC_041023.1, on the reverse strand, counting down.
CACACTTGTCACGTAATGTTCCACTTCCTCTTTCATTTTTGGCCAAAAGAATCTTTCTCTTGCAAGTGATAGCATCCTGTTAGCTCCCAGGTGGCCCATTTCTTCATGTAGTTGTTGGTATATCAGTGGCTTTAATTTCTCAGGGATCACCAACTGAGTTTGCGATGTTGTCTTCCGCCACAGGACTCCCTCCTGATCTATATAAAGGCAGGGCCACTCTCTTAGCAGGCATTTCACTTCAGCTGGCTCTTTGATGTTGTCCTTGTATTTCAAGTGGCCATTGTGTTGCTTTAGAGTGATTACTCTGTTTACCACCTCATCTTCCTTTTGGGCTGCTTGAATACTCTCCACTGGCACAGGTTGGACTGTGACTCCACCTTTGAGATTTAGTTCAGAATGCATCCACATTACATGTCAAAGCTGAAATCCATTCTGCATCACCTTCCTTCTGGGCCTGAAGTCCCTTCTCAACTGCCAAGATGTCCTCTGGCTTACACTCCTCATTACACACTACATTCTTCCATGACTTTATCCATAGCTGGTCGATGGGACAAGAAGTCAGCATCACAATTGGCCGTTCCTGGTCTGTATTTCAGAGTGAAACGGAAGTCTGATAACTCTGAAACCCAGCAATGGCCCACCGCGTTCAGTTTAGCAGTTTTCATTATATATGTCACAGGATTGTTAACACTAAAATGAGGGGCATGGAACAGGTAATCACGGAAGCGTTCAGTAACTGCCCACCACAGTGCCAAGAACTCCAACTTCCCTGAATAGAGTCTGTAATTGTTCTCCGCTGGGGTGAGAGTTTGTGATCCATATCCTATCACCCTCAGTGTTCCTCCTTGGTGTTGGTACAAAACAGCCCCAAGTCCTTCTTCAGAGGCATCGACATGCAGCACAAATGGTTTCTCAAGATCAGGGTAGGCCAATACTGGAGGGTCTGACAATGCATTGTCTTGATTCCCAGGCAGGCTAAACTCCACTCCTATCTAGCCCTCATAAGATACCTGTGTCCCATTTGCAGCTGATAAGTCTAACATTCCTTCATCCAGGAGTTCTTTCACTGATCGAATCTCAGCAATCTCAGTGGCAGAGCAGGAGAGTTCTGCTGACTTGAGTTGGACACTTCCAATTTTAGAGGTGCTGGCAGCTGTATGTACCTTTCTTTTACGGCAACCCACAGCCCAGTGTTCAGTGTGTTGGATTTGACCTTTAACACTCATGGCATTTTCTGTGGTTTCGTACAGTACTGGAGTAATTCTGTTTGGTTTTAGGGGGCTTGTCCTCCTCCCTGCTCAGCTTGACTTGGGTGAGAGCGGCAACATGGGTTGTGAGATTCTGAAGAGCTTCACAGATCACTTTATTACTCACATCAAGCTTCTCTATTATTGGATTGGTTTTAACTGGGTGGCTCTGGCTTTTCTTTGGATTACCAGCCTGTTCCCCTCTGTTACTCTCATCCTCCTGCACCATGGCTACTTTTACCGATTGTTTAGTAACAGATGACAGTTTATTTTTCCTCTCCATTTCCACACTGTAGGCTGTACTCATTTTTTCCAACACTTCATCTTGTGCAGTGGGATGGCTTAACATCTGTACGAACAGCATCATCCTGTAGTCCTGTTAACAATGTTTGCAAAAACTGAGTCTGCATGAGTTCTGGGTTGTATTTCAGTCCCTCTTTTGCTCTCTCAGATGCAAACAGAACTTTCTGCCCGAGGTCCATGGTGCGGTTGAGAAACTGCACTGGGGTCTCTTTTGGCATTTGTATAGCTTGGGTCAGTGCATGATACAACTCAGTGGCATCTTTCTCTATAAAGTGAGTTCTAAGGACCTGTCTTATCAAGGTAAGTGACAGCTGTTGCCTGCTTTCCAAATAACTTTTCAATTTCACTTCTGGGGAAATACACTGAATTATTGCTTCCACAATCTCACCTTCATCATAGCCCTTTTTCAGTCCATGTTTAATCTGTCTTTCAAGGCTGGTGAAATTTAGCTTGTCCTTTTGTCCTAATTCTCCAATCTGACCAATAATCCTGAAGTCTTTTCTGTACATTGGATGCAGGGTCACTCTGTCTCTGATGGTTGCAGACTCACTTTCTGAGCCTGTTACACTGCTTGATTTCTGTGGTGACGAAGCAGATGGGGCCATCATATTATTTTGCGCCAGCAGAGGGTGCTCTGCGCATGTGCCTCTGTCTTCTTGGCTTGCCAGTGCACCAGCTCTGTTTCTCAAGTTGTCAATAAAGTCATTAGTGGCTAAAAGCACGGCCAAACCTGTATCCTCCCTGCCTGTGATCTCTTCACTTTCCAAGTGACTCAGAATAAGCCTCCTCAGCAATCTGGAAGATAATCTTACATCCTCACTGGGCTGTATTCCTAACTCTTTATTTACAGCATTGAGATCAGTGGGCTATAGAATCAACAGCTTCCGTTCCACCTCTGCTATTAGCGATTCCCACTCACTGTCCATGCTTCTTCAGTCTTTGATTTACTCACAGTTTGAAGAAGGCAAGTGTACTTTTCTGCTGCGGCTCCCCTGACTGCTGCAGTGGTGAGCTAGAGGCTGTTAGCTTTCCGAGCTTACTTGGCTACACTCATGTACATAGCACAAAGCAAAGATTCTCCACAATGACCAGCTTTTCTCTGGCTGAAACTAGCTCACTTAAACTGGGCAGAAACATGCGCCCATCTTCAGTTTCTATTCTTTATTTGCCACATGCCCTTAGCAAGCGATACAACGCGTCTTCATCCAGGCATTAAAAAACAAAAATCAATAAAGGGGCCAAGCACGTATATCATTTCCCCTGAAAATTAAGGCAACAATAGTGTCGTGAACCTGATCTCAGGAACACAATAACCAAAATCACAAAATAACAGATAACTTAAATGAGCACTATGAATTAAAAATAAACCTGAAACTTGGAAAAATTATTCTGGTGCGTTAAACATGTGTAGCAATAATAAATTCAGTTTACTCCCATCATAGCAGTAGTCTTAACCATCTCGAAAGCACATCAAATCATGTCTTGATTACGAATTAGAAATAGGTTTTCTAAGGAGATCATATTGCTGTCTGCGGAGCCCTTCAACCTGAATAAGTGCCATTTTTTTATTATTATCAGCAAACAGAGGCCAAGGCTGTAGATCTTTATTCGGCATCTACAATCAGCATTTGATTGATGATTTTATTTAAAAATTTTTTTTTTCAGAATCTCACTAAAGCAAACGGTTAATTAATGGAGAATTTTTAATTGAGACACATAAAGCTTTTTATGTTTTTTTTTTATTTAGGTTTATTTAGGTTTGTTAAGAGGACTCCAGGATGTCCATCTAATGTGATTTTGGCACTTTTGTTTTTTTTAAGAAGTTTAAATAAAGCGGCAGCACATAAATGAAAAAAAAAGAAACATGTATGGTTTTTGAGCTGCTGGTTATTCTCTAAGCTCACATTTTCCACTCCACGTTTCCACCTGCCTCGCCTCGCACTGTGCACAGTGTGCTCCGGGGGGCTGGACAACCAAAATACCACACAGGTGCACAAACAGGCCATTATTAAACTGAGGGAGTGTATGTGTGTGTGTGTACATTCAAGTTTTGAGACAATGAAACCATCTATTAGCATCTACAGACAAAATTGAAAAAATTGGAAAAGGCTTGCCGACTCTGATATACCAACAAGTGCTACAGCTCGGACAGAAAGACACCACACAGGTGTCATGTCTGCCGTCGGCCTACGGTGTGTGTCCTCGCCACTACTAGCCCCTCTCCCTTTATCAACAGTATTTAAAGCAGTAGTAACAATAGTGGTGGTCCTGGAATTTGTCTGCAATCATTATTAAGTGTTTTTCATGTAAAATGAAATACATAAATAATAATAAATAAATACAGATCATTTTTTCCCCTCTCAATTTTTTATTTATCTCTCCCACAGTTGTGAGTCATGCAGGGACACTGTCTTCACCAGACAGGTCTCGCATTTTCCAGGAATGGGTGGACCAAATATCAAGCTCCCATCTCCATTATTATTATTATTATTATTATTATTATTATTATTATTATTATTATTATTATTATTATTATTATTATTATTATTATTGTTATGGGCTTAACTTCCTGTATTTTCCCAGCATAGATAATTGAGGCAGAGTTTTTACATACAAGCCAACACGTTGTTGTTGTTGTTGTGTTTCTTGTCGTCCGCCATCAGCTGATTGTATGCATCCAGGCTCTTCTCCTCTCTTGGCTGCATCACATCAGTCTCCCGATCCTCCTCCTCCTCCCCCTCGTCTTTGGGCTCTGGACTCGGTGTCTCCGGCTCTGGAGTCTGGAAGCTACAGTTAGCAAAAGGGGTTAAGAAACCCTACGCCAAGTCTTGTTCCTCACTTTTCCATAAAATGTGCTTACTAGACCTGTTATCAGTGGTGGTGTGTGTGGGTGAGCTGGTCAGATCTTGTTCTCTGCTTTCGTCGTCTTCGAATGGCTGAAAGTTGACAATCTCCACATGCTGAGGCTTCGTGGCCAGATCCAGAATCACCACCTTTTGGGTTTCACGCAGCTGAAACACACACACATAAATAATCTTGGACTGAGGAATGAGTGTGGTGTGTTCAACTTCTGGGTTACAGCCCATTGGAGAGCAGCCCAGACCCCCAAGCCACCACTCCTGGCTGAGCCCAGGAGATAAAACCCCCCTTAAAGCCAACCCTGGCTTCCTTCACATCCCCCTACAAATCCATTGTCATTGTCCCACATTACACACCCAGACACAATAGGCAGATTAAGCTGCTGTGTGGCAGACAGGACTGGGATTACAGGCAGTGTGGTGGAATTCCTTTGATACTCCTCCACCTGCAGAAACTGCTGTACCTATTTGTGACCAGTGCGGCTCTGCTTTTTTTTGTTTTGTTTTGTCTTTAGCTTACTTGTGACAGTGCCAGGTTCCACATTGATTACTGCAAATGCTGAGGCACATACCATGTACTGGCCAAATAATGGTTAATTGCATAACCGTTAACCTCTTAGTGACGTTACAGTCGTATATCTATGGGATTCATGCTCTGACTTAGCTTCATTAGAGTCACTCAAATCCTTCTGTTGTCCATTTTTCTCATGGGACAAAGACATTGAGGACAAAGAGTTCACTTGCTTGTATTCGAGCTAGTGTTTCTCTGCTTTCCAGTGTGACTGGAAAACAACTATAAATTCTTGTCCCCTGAAGACATGGTCAAGTCACTTTATATGAGTCGTAAAGGGAACTAAACCTGTCTCCTCCACTGTACCTCGCTGTCTATGCTGTTGGACTGAGCCCGCAGCTCCTTCACACTCGGCAGGGTTGTGCCCCTGTCCTGCTGCACTTCCTCGCACTTGCTGTTTTTCACCTCCTCCGCTCTCTGCACCTCCTGTGGATTGAAATAGAATCAAGTCAACCATAAAAAACAGAGCAGTGGGGACTTTACATCTCACTGGTGGTGGTATAATGTACATTGCAGTTTATACTTTATTATAAGGGTTATTCAACTCAGTCTTTACATACCATATTAAAAAATAAAATGCAGTAAAGTGTGTATGTGTTTTAAATGAAATAGCCACTCTATGACTGCACTATAAACGTGTATAATCGGATGTTTCCTGTGAACCTGTGGTGCCATCGGTGCTCTCTCTGTGTGAGATCCTGTAGCCTCAGTAACCACCCTGCTCTGCTCCATGTGAGCCACCTTCAGCTGCTGCAGAGCTGCCTCCAGTTCCACGGGGTCCGCGCAGGCCCCCTCAGCCTGGGCTCGACTCTGCGCGCACACAGTTAAAGCAGTTTGCCAGATTTGAAAATGTTTGACAGACCTAACAGAAAAAAGTTTACTTCCTGTAAAAGTGCGCATGACATCACCTGCAGGATGAGAAAAGGGTTGTCTTTGCTGAAGGACAGTGAGCGGGATGGGGTTTCCCTCCTTTTCTCACGGAGCGACGATGCCTCCTGGTTTCTCCTGATTCTCTCCAGCTGCTCCTCCACGCTCATCCTCGTTCTGCCCAACTCCCGCTCCCCAAACCCTATTTGGTCCATGGCACTCCTGGGACGATCCTGCACAGGATGAAACTCAGTGTTACACCTCTTCTGGGATTAAACTATGACTGCATGTATGGTAAAGGTTCATTCTTGGACTCTTTATACTACTTTAATGTTGGCCAAAACAGTTTGCAGAAAATACCCAACTGTACATCTCTATGGAAGAATTAACTGAAGTGACAGACTTTCTGATGAGGATCAGATCTTTCCTTGCATATCCTATCTCATGGAGTGCTGCAGACAGTGTGTGTGTGTGTGTGTGTGTGTGTTTAAATCTGTGGGTACAGCTCATACTGGTGTAGGAGCACTGTGGGTGTGTGTAGGCATGACAGCCATGAGCGACAGCTGCATTAGATTTAAACAGTTCCACCTATGTGCAGAGTTCAACCTAATCATAGGCTCTGTTGTATTTGACCTTAATGCAGTACAATTTTAGAGATAAGAAGTATATAGAATAGAATAGAATATAGAATAGAAACATGAGTATTGGAGAACATAGAAAGAAAAATATGTGAACTTTATATTGACTGTATATGAAGATTGACAACGTGGTTTCGCCTCCTCCTCCTAGTTGCACATTAGTGAGGCAAAGATATCTTGCTTAGGGTGGCTGATATGTTGGTAAATGACGCCACCTTGGGGCCAAAGTCAGGCTACGTTTACACGAATATTTCCTTCCCTCCATTATCCAAATGAACATTGTGCACACATCATCGCTTTCAAAAAAGTTTCCGTTTACATTAACCCGCATAAATACGCTCCCCAGAGGCATCATAACTACGCCAAGCCTGTGGGTGGCAGTGTAGAAAGAAGGAGAAAGCCGTGCGAGCCAATCAGAAGCCGACGCAGTCTGGCTCTTTGTGTCAGAAGTTGTTCCAAAGAACCTGGAGACCTAACGTGTCTCTGCTCCTCTACACAGGAAGAGGAGCTGTATCAAATGCAAACACATAAAACCTGCTTACACCAACAGAAATGCAAACGCTACCCTGAATGCTTCCATTACTAGACTACAGCCTACTCTGGCAGCTGTAATACACAAAAAAAGGTCGCACAAACTGACATGCAGATTGCTGAAAACTCAGTTTTTGTCAGTTCACATACAAAAACGAATGTGAAGGGAAAAGTCTTTTATAGATACCCGTGTATGTGTAAACGGGGTCTCAGAGTGTGCAGTACAAGTGGAGAGATAAAGCTGCATTGTCACAGTTCTGCCTAATCAGTACCCTACTTCTGCATCAAGCACACCCATATTTTTTTTTCATTGCTTGGCTGCTGATCATGATGTTACGTCCTCCTTTTTAGGCCAACAATAACGAATCAAATATGAACTTATAGAATAAAATGAGCATTCTGCGAGCCAGACCCGGCTCGCTTGTGTCTTCAATGTGGCCCTGTCTAGCCCGCACACAACCGTGCATCCAATACTAAACAAAGGCAGTAAAAGTCAGCTGTTGAGCATGGCATTATTGTTAACGTCATCCCATCTACTCTTTGGAGAGACATGGTTGTGCTTTAAAAAATGCTGCGCGACTATGCTGGAATGTACGGTAAAGCGTGCGGAAACTCCATGGCGCCAGCACAACCAGCACACACTCAAAGTAGACATGGACACACACAGAGAGGACACAGGAGTAAGCAGCAAATGACAGCAAAAGACTCTTACAATGATGAAAATGTAACAACAGCATATTTATAAAGGTAGATACTGTGCCAGTGATTTCCAATTTATATTATTATTTATAAAAAAAATGTGGCCCTTTGCTTTTCTTATGGCCTTCGCAAAAAAAAATGGCTATTTGAATATTTTTGGCCTTACCTTTGGGGAACTGTAAGAATGTCCATATTCATACACAATTTACATACTTTTAATTATGCCCTGTGACATTACCGTCAAAATAAAAGCCCAATACTGAAGTAAACATGTAAGAAGCTGCAATTCATTCGTTATTTAGTCAGTTTTTAGTAATTAGGATATCCTCCTTTCTCTGGTCGGACTCCTAATTTTACAGTAATAAGGAGATGTGTATAAGATTTGCTCTTTACATAATCATTAAGTAATTGTCAGTAATTGCTACTTCATTTGTAGAAACTCTGATGAAAGCATGATGCGTAGAAAGCCAGTGAATCTGCAGGGGGATGGAAAACACAGTGATGCCAAATGAAATGCCATCTTGTAAAAGCGGATTTAGTTTTAAAAAACACTGTCAAGAGGACTGTTTGGACTGTTTCTGCCACATTAGCTAAACTGGAATCGCTTCATTTCATATCAGCAACTTCCCTGTCGATGCTAAAAGGGGAACTCACAGTTCTGGATTCGGGTTTCTTAGTCTTCCTCAGGGTCACGTAAGAGGCGATGGTGGAGGACTCGGGAGGGCTCATGGGAGATTTGGTCCTTGGGGGGACAATGCCCACTGGGTAAGGGGGTGCTGTGGAAACACATGGAGACAATATCACTGAAGTTGGTCACGTCCAATTGAAATCAATAGCAGAAGTGTGAAACACATCACAAAGGATGGTTCCAAATATTATGCCCATGTTAACTATGCACATGTGACAAGAACTATGAGAAAAATCAGGGACTCGGGAAGTCTAAAGTTGCCTTAGAGCCTTAACTTTTGAAAGTACCTTTCAAGGCTGAAGTGTCTTTGCTCTCAGCAGCGCTCTCTGCCTTGTCCTTGTCCTCACCGTTGGCCTCATCCACTTCCTCCTTCACGGTGGTCAGCTCGGGCTCACTCTTGTACAGCCGATAATCCGGAGCTTGCTGCGGGGAGCAATGGGGGAAGGATGAGCATGCACACAGTACACGTGTACAGTAGTTTTAGTCATTTTAGCTGTTGATTTACCAGCTAATGTGAGCTTTTCTTAATTATAACCTCAACTGCTGGTTGAAAATGTTAGTTATGTAAGGTAATTAGAAATCACATGGTGCTTTATGACATTTAGAGGTGAAAATGTCTCATCAAATCAGGTCTACATTGGCAATAATAATTTATTCAGTGCGCATGAAAGATAAATATGAACCTAGGGTGTTTTAACAGAATTGTATTGTATTGTATTGGCTTAGTAAAAAGCAGCAGATCTCCCATCTGAGCTCAATAATTCATAAACTTTCTAGGAATATCTGACATATTTTTGAATGCTGTATACATTTTTTCATTCTTGCAAAATCATCCTGGCTTTATTGACAATTACAGATTTAAGAATGAAGGCTGATGTTAAAAAGGAATTCTGACTTTTCTTGCAAAATGTCAGAAATCAGACTTTTTGTCCGTAGACTTTTTTTTAGGATTTTGAGTATTTCTCGAAAATTTAAATGTTGTCTAAGATTTCTAGACAATTTCTAGAATTTTGATTATAGATCAAAATGTACAAATTTCCAAAGAATCCCTGACTTTTTTTTTTAAATTCTGACTTTTTTGACCTAATAATTATTATTTTCTTAATTTTTCTGTTATTTCTGGATGATGAGACTTCAAAATTCAAAAAAGAAAGTAATATATATACAGTTTATATTTTAAAATATATATTATTATTATATATTTAAACATTTGCCCTAATACTCCTGTGTAGAGAGTCTTGTTTTTTAAACCTTTTAAAGCATCCAAAAGTACAGATATTTAATGCATGCAGAGGAGTATACAAAAGGTTTAAAACAGGTGATAAAACAACATGATAAAATTCCACAACCCCATGTGCCAGACTAAGACAGGTCTGAATGAGACATGGTAGGTGAGTGGCTGGGATGTCTCGATGGAGCATGGATTGAAGTGGGGGAAAAAACCAGTAAATTAATTATATGTCTTCAGTATTATCAGTATATTATATGTATTTTGTTGAGGAATGAGTCATTTTGGTGTGTATGTCTGGTTGGATGATAAAAAAAAATAAAGATAGCTGAGTAACTCAACAGATGCAGTGGTTTGGTTGTGCTGAGGACACCGTGATGTGGACGGATGGGTGAGTGGTTATGGGAGGGGCGAACAGCATTTCTTACGCTATGCGCTCCGTTCCTGGCCCCAGGTTTGCGGTCTTCAGGGCGGTGCGTGTGAGGGGGCGGCGGTCGGCTGGCGGGGTGGACGTGGTGGTGGGGGGGCAAGTTAGGGGGACGCTCTGATGAGTCGTAATACTGAGGGAGGGGCGGGCGGGGTGGCACGCTGTTGCCCTCCTTGAGGGGACTGACTGGTGAGAGAGTCACCGCCTGTTGACACAACGGACCCAACTTACTGTCATGAGATAGACGCTTTAGTGCTACGGACCCTCCAATGTTGATGAAGTTGAAAGCTAAGATGTTTCTACACTGTTGCTCTGCCTATGTCAGAAGCTTTATTCTTCTGATGGTTGTATGTCTAACCGAATGTTTCCAGATTTTCTGGAGGACCCATTGGTACTGCCCTACTGAAAGTCCAACGTCACTCCACGGAGACCACACTAATTCATCTATTTCAACTATCAACAGGAAAGAGACGAAGAAGTACACCCTGGCCCAAGGGTGTAGATTTGCTTTTCACATTGGTGGGGACCAGTGTTTGAATTGGGGGGATTAGGGTTAGGTTAGAATAGACACCGCAATGTGTTTATTAACGAACTAGGCTTCTCTTAACTAGGAACACTATTCGGGACCTAAGATTCCAATAACTGTCTCACACTGGCTGTCTCACATGGTGTTTTTTTGGCACTGCCAGCCAACGTAGCTACACACGTGACAGCAGGGAAAGGCACAGCCAATCACATGGCCACATTTGTTACAGTAGAACCAGAGCCCTTGATATAACCCAATCAGAATCAGAATATCAGGAGGATATCTATTGGTAGGACACCAGAAAAGAACGGAATTTAACCCTTCCTGGACCCAAGTCTATTAGAGGGATTGCACAGAGAGACAAGCAACCGATGGCCAAATTAGAGTCCCCACTAAACATTTACATCTTTGGTATGTGGGAAGAAGCCAGAGTACATGGAGAAAACATGAACCAGGAACTTTCTTGTTGTGAAAACCGCAGTGCTAACCACTGCGCCTCCATGCTGCCTCAATCCTTGCAGTCGCTGACACCGAGAATGAGTCAGTATCATCTTATCTGCTGATCTCTCTTATCTTATTGGTTGATCGGCTTCATTTTATAAACCAATACCTGGCTGCGAAAGTGAAACCAAAATAGTGAGCATAGTGCGAATAACACTGCAGGACAACATTGCATTGTGTTCAGTATGAATGCACAAACGAAAACAATTAGTAGGTTCTTATCTTAGAATTAGAAGACACACAAATTCTCCAGTGCCGAGAACATGTGCAGAACACTCATTCATATGTTGCTGCCTAATAAAGTGATTGTATGGTAAAAGACTGTTAGCTTGCCAGCAGTTGAATCTTACACAGAATAAACAAAATCACTATTCTGTTATTGGAGCTTATTAAGACATAGCAGAGCGTGTGTGGTGTGATTGTGGGCTGCCTTACCTCGTTCTTCTGCTGACTGGACAGGGGTTTAGAACCAGGGAATCCTGCTGGAAGCAGTGAAAGGTGGAGAGAAGACAGATGGGGCCGTGACATTAAGACATCACAAATGTGTCAGATTCCCATGTAGCATCAACACAAACGTCTTCGTCGCTCATAGAAGCGTGTTACTTGAGTGAGGTCTTACCGCTATCTGTGCTCCGCTGTGGTTTATTTTTGGAGAGAGCCTCCATCACGTCCTGGATCCTCCACAGCTCCTTCTGGATCTGAATGTGCCGCTGACTCGGAGGCTCTGTCTTGAAGACACAAATGCGCACATATATGCACTATTAAAACTTAATCACTAGTTGAGTGTGTATGTATATGAGAATGTGTGTGTGTGTTTTAGTTACCTGTGGGCTGCCCAAGGCCTCCAGCTGTTCCAGCAGGTTAGATTTGGCCAGAGTGACGTCTGCCTCCAGCCGGTCATACTCCCTCCAGGAACGCTCCAGCTCCTGAAACCAGGACAGCAGCCAGCAACAGGGTCAATGTGTGTGTGTCCTTGGCTTGTATGTGTGACCAGACTCAGTTTTTCTACCTTCTGGGACATCATCATATTTAGAATGTGTTCTTAGATCTATGTACGGAAGAGGATTAGTGCCACTGAAAAAATTATATTTATTCTGAGAATTCTGAGATTGTAAGAAAAAAGTCAGAATTCTGACTTTCTTCTTCTTCTTCTGAGATTAAGTCATTAAGTCATTAAGTCATTTTCAGTGGTAATCCTCAGCACCTGTGACACCAGACAAACTTGTTTTTGATAGCCTCTGGAATGACATTCCCGACACTTATATGAACATGGAAAAAGTTTGCAGTTTGGAGTCCTGTCAATCCTCAGACTTGTGCGAGCATGTTTTTTACATCATGAGCTACATAAAAAAATAATTGCCCGAGCCTCACAGATGAGAGCTCGCAATCATTAATGAAAATCAAAGTGACGTCTTACAGCCCTGAAAAGGATTCGATACGCTGTGAAGTGTAGTTTAGATATGGCCCGAATCCGGCTCTAGCCGGATTGATTTCCCAAGTGTGAACGAGGTCTTAAATGTGATTGAAAATCTGTGAAGTAGACTAAAGACCAGCGTCCATGCAGGAGACCATCAAATCTGGAAGAGCTTGAGAGATTTGCATCGGAGAAAAATGACCTTCTACAAAAGAAGTACACAGATACATGCTGGCTAAAAATAAACTCATAAAAACTCAAAAACTCGCATACAGCTGCCGCCACAGTGGTTTTACGTCTATAAAAAGCATCTTCCCTGCAGTGTTTTTTGTGGGTTGGTTTGTGCGCTCACAGTGTTGACTCTGGACAGCTCTCTGCAGGTGCTGAGCAGTCCGTTCTGCAGCAGGTCTCTCTGCTGGACCAGGCTCTGTGCCGTCGCCGCGCTGGAGCCGCTCTGTTCGCTAAGCTCCTGACTGGCTGATAGCAGTGCCGTCTCCAGAGTGTGCTGCCAACACACACGCATGCTTGTTGTTGCACAATTGAGCCTTCAAAAAAGACAAAAACACACACACACACACACTGAGAGGCTTACCTTCTCTCTGTGTAGCTGCTGCAGTTTCTCCTCCTGCGCTCTCACCACCTTGTCCTGCTCGCACAGTCTGCTCAGCTTCGTCTGACACACAAACACACAAACGCACACATAAAGTAAACTTCCTCCCAAACCTTTACCAGCAGCATCTTTACTCTAAAGGTTGCGCTCGCCTTACGTCTAGGTCAACTTCCTCCGCGTGTTGGACGAAGGAGCCATCTTTGAAGTCGTCTGTGCTGACCTGAAATGAGGAAAGCACAAAGAATATCTTTTGAATAAACTGATGGAAAAAAAGAAAACTCTTCTTGCGGATGAAGGGATGAGTGCGCTGTGTGATTGGCTAATCCTTCTTAATTTGCACTAAAGCTGTTTACCCAGGTGTTACCCGTGAAGCTCCAGCTGTATATTAGAATGCAGAGGGAAAACAGAGGGAGGGAGGTGCAGCCTTAAGAAGATGAATACATGAAAATGAAATTAAGCCCCCAGATTACATTTGAATGGTCGAACTGATCCTCACCAGCAATCCCCCATCACAGTCATTTTATTCTGTACCAGCTAATGAACCCTGTGCAGCAGGATGAAGAGTGAAGGTGTCAATCCAGCTAGAGTGGGATTGAATCTGGATAGCCTTTGAGCTGGATACATTCAGACCTATTTTCAAATCACAAACGCGTGTCCGCGCTCAATCTGGTTTAAGCTTCTTTGTTGTCCTCCAAACTGCTAGGTGGTGCCTCGTAATATACAGAGTCCATTCAAGACCACGTGTGCGCATGCGTCTTTTTTTTTTTTTGTCCCGTGTTTTGTCCCATGCAGTTTATTCCTTTGTAGACCTGTTGAAAATAAACTTGGGGCAAAGCTGTCATAGTTCGACACGTGGCTTTTGTACGCGACACGGACACAGTCCCTGTGAACCGGAAGTATCACGTCACTCCAAGAGGTGGATTGACATCAATCCGGATATATCTGGATTCACGTTATTCAGACTCAGAAAAAAAATCTGAATCTGAAATCCAAATTCCGCTTTAGCCGGATTGATTTCCCCAGTGTGAACGGGGTCTAAAAAACAAGGGTGGGAAAAAATGATGGCTCAGAGAAGACTGAATACATTTTAACCATGCACATCATTATGTCCTGTTCCAGGAAATACAGCACAGAGATGATGGAACAAATGGAAGCTGCATTAAAGTGGGACCTTGTACTATGCTAAAAGCAAAAGGTTCCAAAAATGATGCAATTCCTAAAACAGCCTCTAGAGGGTGGCTCCAAAAGCTCACAAACTCCCTTTATTTTTGTAAATGTCCAGAGTTGGATTTTATGCTGCGAGGTGGTTAATCTGAGGTTTTTTGCCAAGATGGCGGCAGCCCAAGCTACCCATGCTAAGCTAGGACACGGAGCATGGCTGTGTCCGAAATCACTCACTCAATCACTCACTCCCTACTCTCCATATGGGGAGTTCAATGTAGGGCACCATATAGTGAACTCTTTGTAAAAGCATTTTTGGACATTTCGGACACTACCTACCTACCCTACATTTTTTGTCGCCATTAGTTACATCATTGCTGTTGCACATTAAATGAGCCGATCTCTGCCGGCTGAATAAACTAGGTTGTTAGCAATTATGATTTGTCTAATTTCCATTTTTCTTTTTGCGGGTTTGTGCAATGCATGACGGTACATGTCGCTAAAAGTAGTGACCATCGAATGGACGCTACTTTTCATGATGCATTGTGGGATACAGTGAGGTTGACCCTATATAGGGGTCTACAATTTCTAACTAAGAATTCGGACAGCGCAACAAAATGGCGGAGGCGCTACGTATATAGGGCCATATATAGTGATTAGGGAGTGATTTTGGACACAACTTAGGCTGTTGTCCTCCTGTTCTTCTGTCTTAATGCTAAGCTAGGCTAACCACATTCTCAGAATTTTCTTCAAATATCTTGAAAAACAAAAACATGACAAATATTTGCCCACAGTTGCATCTGAAAAAAAAGAACATGGAACCGGTGCAAGCATTTACATCCAATACAATAAACAATGTCTTTATGAGGGACAGACAGTGTGAAGACAAGTTCCATGGCTATGTATGCGGTTACTACTGCACCATAAAACCTCATGCTCCATTTCAGGGCCATCTCTTAGAAACACTGAGCAATGAAATGAGGTGCGCTGACAACAACTTTGTATAATACTGGGATGACATTTTGGGAGAAGGAAAAAAACTGGTTGATGAATTCCAAAGTCGTGACATTAAAAGCGGTTGATGATGGAAGGGAAGGACGTAGATACACAACTACCGGGTTTGGCTTGAGTCTAAAGTAAGTAAACTTCAGAAAATCTACTAAGTAAGATGAATTTTGAGTGACTCAAGCCAGACCCTACCCAAAGGAAACCTTACTTGCTGGTAGAGTTGCGGCCTCGGTGCCGAGTTCTCGATCATAGTGTGAATCATGAAGATAAGAGGCTCGTTCTCCTTCGTCTAAGCAGAGTGCCAAGGAGACAGAGGGATACAATAGTGTCATAACACAACTGTTGCTACAGGGGATCAGACACTCACTATGTTTAAGGACCAGTATCCAACCAACCAACAGAATGACAAGGGAACTTTCAAATATAGTATAAGGAGTACTTTTAAGGTTGTTACATAGTCCACGAGAACAGATCATTTCTTTTAGGAACAAAAACAAAGTTCGTTTCGGCTCGGACTTTTCATACTTCACCATAAACATATGTGCAGAACTCCTCATGCAACCCTCCCACACACAGAGGTTTTGAAGACGTTTCGTTGCTGAACAGCATTTTGGGGCAAAGAAGGATGAATCGTCGCTACTACCTCACGATTTCACAATCTTGCTTGTTCGCCCATTACATTTGTTTACCTGACTGACGGATGATAACGAGACGATAATGTGGTGGACGTGTTTGAAAATCGATTCACTAATAGAATCAATTTACAACAGAAACACAGCATGCTGCAACACTACCTTTACCGTGCAGCAGCGTGCTGTGGGCCCAGGAGAGAACATTGCACAAATGGCCATCAGTTTCTGACATGTTTAATATTTTTGTCGCCCCTCCTGAGTGTATCGCACAGTTTAGGCAGAGATACGGCCCAAAGTCTGTGTTTTTTCCCTCACTGCGCATGCGTTTGCCAAACCTGCTCAACATTGCTGCACCTACATGAAATTGTTTCTGATGATAACAAACATGGCGGCGCCCACACGGAGTTGGACAGAATTGATGGAGGCTATATTTGATGAGCTGTGGCAGCAACACGCAGCACAAACTCTGACTGACTTAGATTTTTCTTTGAAACAGCAACAGGGTTAGACATGTTTAATTTGGGTTCAGTGACGTCGCAGCCGACCATCGCACCGTATAATGTGAGCACATAAATCGTGAGCTTTGATTTGACATTGCACGTGTGTGAATTGGTGGTGCACAGACTTCCCCAAAATCGCACAGTGTATTTGAGGCTTTACAAAGACAGGATGTGAGTCCTCACCTGGTTGTCCAGGTAAATAAGATTCCTCTGTAGGTGGTGAGAGAGAACGTCAGTCTGCAGTGGACAGAGGAGAAGAAGAAGAAGAAGGAAGAGAAAGAGAGGAAGGAGGGATTTATACAGGAAGGAAGGAGGAGGCGGAGGATGTAATGATGAAGAGAGGGGGAATTGAATTGAATATTAATAATCCAAAGAGACAGAGAGAGCGAGATAGGATAGAACAACATTTCCCATGATCCTTTGCAGTTTCTTTTTTTTGAGACCATACATCGCTGTCTATACAAATACAGACCTGACCAGAACAGCCAAACAGGGGTTACATTTTTTAACTCCACCTATACCTATTGCAAAATTACAGGAGAGCAGCCACATGATGTTGCCAATCAGGACTGTAAGCTCTAATCATCATGACTAATGCCATGTTTACCAAAGAAACACCGGCCGGCACATCAGCCATGCACTGTAGGCTTACATGCATGCAGTGGACGACTAAGCTCACACTCCCACTCCCACTCCTACTCACACTCACTAAACTGGCATGCAGGGACAGGAGCAATCAACCCTCTTTAGTCAACCCTAAAAAAAAAATCACAAAAACACGCAAAAACGTTGTAGCATGTTTAGGGTAAACCAGTGGAGTTATAATTGTTAACACTAGCAGCTAATTAGCATTTAGGCTGAAAAATTGCCCGTGCTACCATGAAGATACGGTTGAAGCGGCCATATTTTTCTCACAGAAACCTACAGATTACATCGAATCCAATTCTATTAGCAATAAATAGCCTCACCCAAGGAGCCTTCGCTTGCAGACACACAAAGAAAGAATGCATGGGATTTTTTGACTGCTTTTGGCTTGGGGAAACATATTTGCGTGCATGCACACACACACACATGCACACATATGTACACACTCAGTGCTGACCTTGGCGTTGGGCCCTTCCATACCCAGGGCCATTAGCTGAGCTACTGTGTGCTCCCGCAGGCTGTTGAGCTCCGCCTGCTGCCGGCGGAGCTTGATCAGCAGCAGTGTCAGCTCTTCTGGCTGCACAGAGCAACACACAGAGGAGAAGAAGGGACCACCACGATGGCTTATTTGCAGCCTGCTTCAAACAGTCCTTACACTCGATTGTGTTTGCATTGCGTGTGTGTGTGAGTACTGTCATTAACAGTCAATGGCACTGTCAATAATTACACTGGTCCCACTGAGATAAGTGAAAAAAAACACTGCAGCAACAGAAAGCCGAGAACAAACATGTCACTCACTGGAAGTGTGGTGCTGATAAGCATGGGTTAAATAGCATGGGTTAAATGGAATGTGTATTTGATACTCACCGTCTTGCCTTGCAGTGACTGTGGAGTGATGGTCTGGGAAGGGATGCCAGCTGCGATGGACCGTCGCTCGGGTGGGTGGCCATACTGTGTGGGAGACAAATAGACAAAGAATGGATGTTTATTCATTTGATTGACAGTTAGAGGGAAAAATGATATTAATCCCTGCAGATTTTGTAAGTTTGCAGCTGTACAAAAAGAGGAAGATACACAATCTATGCTATTATATATACCTATACAAAAAGATTTTTGTCTTTTTGTATATATATATAGGTAAATTACCTACTCTTATTTTCAGGCTTTTATGCACCATACAGCAATTAACCCATTCAAATGTATTTCAATCCATAAGGTGCTCTTGGAATGCAGCCGTACTTACTTTCCACCTGTATGCACCCTGGGCAAAGTGGCATCGCCTTAAAAACAAGGTTAACCCCTTACTGCCTGCTATCTACAGGTGAGAGGCGGGGTACACACTGGACAGGTCACCAGTCAATCACAGGGGAACATACAGACAGACAACCATTCACACTCAGACCTACAGCCAATTTAGAGTCACCAATTAACAAGCATGTCTTTAGAATGTGGGAGGAAGTACAATAATTTATGTATATAATACATATACTATACTAAATATATGATTTGTTTCTATTTGATATTCATTTGCATTGATTTTATATAAACAGCAAGACTGATCAATAAGATAAGATAAGATAAGATAAGATAAGATAAGATAGATTTCAGTAGTTATTGATTAGACAGCTCAGAAGTTCAAGAATAAATGTGATCATGTGATTCTACATCTAATACCAAAGACCGAGCAAAGGAATACCTTCAAAACAATCTAATATATTACCATAAGAATTTGACTCATGGGAGCCCATCCTCCAACAATAATGTATATATAGAAAACAAAAAGATGACTGGCAGTAATGTAAAACTCATGATTTATTGTTAATCCCTTTAATACGAGCAACGTTAGGGCCTCATTAAAAGGAGAAATAACAATAGCGATGTGTATCTCCGTGTTAGCAAACACAGTAATGAATGAACTAAATTAATGTCATTAATTAACAATTCAGCCACTGCAGTGTGCTTAACGTTACATATTGAAGAAAATCTTTGTTAAAATTAAAGTGGACAAAGTCATAATCGTCATCTCTTTAGCAATAAGCTTTGGGTTGTTGGCCATTATGCACCATTAAAACCCACTAATAACAGAGCCTTCAATGCCCCTTTTTGCATTTTTAAATCTTATTATCATGCATATTTTAATGTATAATGTATATACAGTATATATACATATATGGATATATACATATGTGTGTATATATGTATACACACACACACACACACACACACACACACACACACACACATATATATATATATATATATATATTAGGGGTGGGACGGTTCAGGAAAAAAACAGAACCGTTCGGTACACGTGGTTCGGTTTGGGGCGCGTGTTCTGTTCGGTTCTGGACAAGCGCATCAAGTAATACAGGGAGGCATTTTTACCACAGCATAGAGACGCGTGTTGGCAACTTGGCATCTCTCTCGCTACATTTCGTGGCTTTCCAAACTTTTTTTTAATCAAAAGCAACTAGTCACTCTCACTGTAGCTTCACGCAGCAGGTTTAGCTGCAGGCAGAGCAGAGAGACCCAATCATGCACAAAGCTGCCGCTGGTCCTGTCTTACAGAGTGGGATGTAAATCATATATTTCAATGGCAAAAATAAAAATAAAACCACGGACATCAGTACTGTTAGCATTGCATAGCTTAGCGTAGTCATAGAGTTCAGTCTATACAACTAGCATGTCGTTCTCTGTCCGACGGTGGGAGTATGTGCGCGCACATGTCTGTGTGTGTGCGTGTCTGTGCATGTGTCTGTGTGTGCACACATCGTGCCTCTGTGCGCAGACAAAAGTGGTGAATTGTAAACGCACAACCATGCAGACAGAAATGACATGCTGCCGTGCAAATAAGATAAATAACATGAGCTGTTTATATATATATGGTGGATTTAGTGAACCGTTCCACCCCTAATATATATACTAGTGGTGGGACAGTTCAGGAAAAAAATCCGAACGTGTTTCGGTTCGGGGCGCGTGTTCTGTTCGGTTCTGGACATGCGCATCAGGTAATACAGGGAGGCGTTTTTACCACAGCATATAAACGAGTGTTGGCAACTTGGCGTCTCTCTCACTACATTTCCAAACCTTTTTTTAATCTAAAGCAACTAGTGACTCTCTTTGGTGACGTTTGGAGACTGACATGAAATCCTTCTGCAGTCAGGCTACTGTCCTCGACAAGCAGCAACCGTGAGCTCCTCCCCCGCCTCAACGCACCCACAGCCGGTCAGTCTCACTGTAGCTTCCATACATGTGTGTATAAATGTGTATGCATATATATATATATATATATATATATATATATATGTTTATACATATTGCATAATAAAAGGACAGTTAGGTGAGGACCTAATGAGTGACAAGGCTGTCCTCTGCTTACAAATTGGGGGTCAGCTACTTTAGGCATATGGGCATCAGCCGGTGTGGCGTCATGCTCATCAAACCTTTGGCCACACAATAATAATCACAAAATGATAAAACCGATCAAGACAAACTACATATCTTATAAGGGAGGCCCATACGTGAAACCATCCAACCAGATTCAGCGAGGAAGACTCTTGTTGCAACACATAGCCAATAAATATGATTTCTTTGTTTGTCTGTCAATCCTAAATCAAAACACCATCCAGTGGCCATGTGCAGAGCTACAGTACAATAAGAAATGCACTTCAGCGCTAGTCGCTAGAAAGGTGAGTAAAGGTTGGTGATCTGATGTGTCACAGCAGTTCTACAGTACAAGCCTGGGCATGTGTTGCGTTTACCTTAAACCCTGAACCATTATTAACTGTACAGGCTGGTAGAATCATATGATGTAGCACGACAGGGTAGATGTGCTCCTGCTGCACATTCAACAATACAGAAAAGTGATGTCATATCACTGTGTGGAAAATTGGCAAATTGGCGCGCCCTGCTGGCTGAGAACTGAGAGAGCTGAGTACTGTACACAGTTAGCTAGCTTAGTTAGTTAGTAGTTAGTTAGCACAGTTAGTTAGCTTCCTTCTATAAGTCACAAGGGGCAGGCTTGACACATTGCTACATCAGTTACCATAGAAATTGCACTGAGTAATGATATTGTTAGATGATATTACATATCCATCCATTTTCTAAAGCCACTTGTCTTGTATAGGGCCACTGGGACTGAGGCTAATCCCAGCTGTCAACGGTTGTTGGGCTATAACTCCATAAAGAAAGGCCCAAGCCAGATTCACACCAGGAAGCTTCTTGCTGTGAGGTGACAGTGCTAGCCACCACAACGCCTCCAGCAGTAAATCAAAACTAACTACAAAAATAAAGTTTATGAGCTTACCTTAGCAATGTGCGTCCTTTGCCGTCGGTCCAGTGTTACATCACCCCTGTAGACAGGCGAGGACACCTCAGAGTGGGAAGCGCTGGGGTTGGGTGGGACCTGCTGTCGGGGTGGCGAAAAGGTACTGTAGAGGGCCAAGGATCCGTGAGATGGCGAGGTGGGGATGGAGTGTGCCACGGCATGTTCGGAGATGTTGCCCATGGTCTTTGTACTGGGCAGAGTACCGTAGTGAGACACACCTGAGAAGCAAGAACATCAGTTAGAGTTAGCTATAATCCAAAAATATTCCAAAGGTGGTCTTAAAGCTCCATGCTATTATATATACAGCAAAGGTTCCTAAAACCCCTTTGAACAACATCACGCTGTTGGGGTACTTGTATGTGTGTGCTTGGGTTTAGTCGCATTAGATGCTATCCAGTCTATCATCTTGCCAGTCCATGGTTCAAAGCCAAAGTGTAATGTCTGATTGGTGGAATTCCCTCTCTTGGGGTTGGAGATGAGGTAACCAATTTCCCCCTGGGATAAAGTGAAGTATTTTGGTGGATCGATGCAGGGTCTGCAGACATGCACACTTTGTTCTGGTCTAGTCTGTTGTTGTTATGAGAGAGCTAAGCCACATCACATGGCTTGTATGGATTTTCAGGTTTTACCCTTACCTGTGGCCACAAGTTAAGGGTAGTGACTGCAAGAATAAGTTTGTGGGTACCAGTGGCTGACACAAGTTTCCACTGTAGGGTGGACATACTCTCCTAGAGAGTAAAGAGCTCTTCCGTCTTCCCGGAGGAGCTTGAGGTACAGCAACCACCTTAGGTAGTTAAGGCACTTAGTAAGGATGCCTCTTTAGTGATATGTTCTGAGCATGTGCAATGGAATGGAGGCACAGGACACATTGCTTTGATTTTATAGCTTTTGAGGTTACCCATAGTGCTGCAATTTCTCTCCCAGTAGGACAGGAAATACAATCATCCGTACCTGTCGGCTGAGCCAGACTCTGCCTGGAGAAGGCCTGCCTCTGCTGCCACTCGTACAACTGCCACATGGTGTCGTCCCTCATCGACCTCCTCTTCTCTGCCGTTGTGACAGTGGTGGTGGAAGCTGGGCGAAGGGCACGGTCGTATGCAGAACCCGCTACGCTGCAGATGCTGTCGGGCCTCATGATGCTGTTGCGGGGCAGTGTGCGGTAGCCCTCGGGGTAGCGGGGCACTATCTGGGCACGGTGGCTGGGCATGTTTCTGGGTAAGGTCTGGTAGGAAGTTACACTAGAAGAGAAAAAAGACAAGACAAGAGAAATTAAAGCTGCAAGCAGCGATGACGGGCCCTCGCAGCCCTTGCGGTCCGCGGGACCAGCAGCCACCGCCGCCTCTCCTATCGTCCCACGACCTCTCTCCCAGCTGTACCGGCACGAGCTGTGGTCTGCAGGGCAGAAGAGTACAGCAAAACACACATGTACAAAAGACAGGTCCTCCGGCCAGTATGTTGTGCAGCGACTGTAGCATATCAGCATGTCAAGCTGTGCAGAGTCCGATGTTCAGCATGACTGTAAAGTTGCATCCACATAGGATCAAGTATGTGGGAGATACAGCCAAAAATACATCTATTTCCTGTGCGTTGGCGAAGGGTCAACTTTGTGGCGGCGCCACGGCCAGACCGTGTGACGAAGTGCTGCGTTTTTGATAACTTTTGGTCCCTAATGCCTTAAGAGTAAGCAGACCAAGTTTCAGGCTGATTGGAGAAATCCCCTAGGAGGAGTTCGTAAAAGTGCGGGGAGTGAAAACTGCAAAATGGCGTATACCTCCAAAAGACTTTCTTGTCTAGAGGTGATACATATGCGTACCAATTTTCGTGTCTGTAGGTCAAATGGGGACGCAGATCTCATTCCAGGGGGCGCTGCTGAGCCATGTGGCCACGCCCACATATGACAATGGGGTGATATGAAAAGGTGCACAGGGGCTGATGTCATGATAGAGTAAGAGGCAGGTAGGATGAAACACAGAAGCTTTCTGTATGGTGGCGAAGGGTCACCTTCGTGGCGATGCCCCGCCCACACGGTGTAACATCGAGCTGCGTTTTTGATAACTTTTGCTCAGCCATGTCTTCAGAACCAGGTGACAAAATCTCAGGTCCGGCAGAGTATTTCCCTAGGAGGAGTTCGTTCAAATACGAGGTGTGGAAAATGGATAATCAGCCTGAACACAATCCATACCGCCAGTCGGTGGCGCTATGAGAGTTTCTGGTCATTAGCATATAAATCTGTTCAGAATGACAGGCTCAGCATGCCTGATTTTTTTCAACCACATTGGATGAAGTATGTGGGAGATACAGCCACAAACACATCCATTTCCTGTGCGTTGGCGAAGGGTCAACTTCGTGGTGGCGCCACAGCCAGACCGTATGACAAAGTGCTGCGTTTTTGATAACTTTTGGTCCCTAAGGCCTTAAGGGCGAGTGCACCAATTTTCAGCCGTATCAAGCAATTCCACTAGGAGGAGTTCGCAAAACTGGGGGGTGTGCAAATTGGAACAAGGCGTGGATTTTTCAAAATGGCGGACTTCCTGTACATCGTGGAATTTTCTTCCAAGAGGCTTTTTTTCTTGTCACGAGGCGATACATCAGTGTACCGAGTCTGAAGTCTGTAGCACTTGCGGTGAATATTTTCACACTTTAGGGGGCGCTGCAGAGTCATGCGGCCATGCCCGCCAATGGTGACAGTGTCAAGTTGCGATTTTCATCGGGGGACAATTTTGTGCCAAATTTGGTGAGTTTTTGAGCACGTTGCACCATTCGGTGCTCGGGCCCTAATTAGTGTTCACCCATGGGGGGACCATTTGTCCGCCTTGGAGTGAGACTTGAACACTTTCACACCCAAGGTCCCTAACTGGATGGTCCTCTTGCAAAATTTACAGCGAGCTTGCTGGGAACCTCTTGCAACCAGCTGTTATCAAGCCAAGCCTCAGAAACACACTTCCCCATGTTTTCTATGACAAGAAGCCGAAGTGACTGAATGCGCAGGCACTTCAAACATGGCGGCAAGTTTATTTGCCGCTTACCAACACCAGTAGCTATCTAAGCCCCTCAGAAAGAGAGACAATGCAGAATCAAGTTCTGATTGTGGCATTTTACTCTCATTTGGTGTTTTACTCTCATCTCAAGCAATTCCTGGGAATGAACAAAAGCAAAAAAAGCCTTAAATTTAAAGTTTCAAAATGTAAACATTTTTTATACTTTTTAAGACCCCGCGGGAACCCTGTGAGTGATATTTTCATACCCAACAAAAATGGTGTGTGTATGAAAACAACTGTAATTCATTTTGATGAAGATTTTCAGTCATCCAGGTCATAATACATAGAGAAGATTGGACCAAGGCGTCTAGACTTGTAGAGTTTTCTTGAAGACGTTTCGCTGCTTATCCAAACAGATTCATCAGTTCTGTTTGGTGGAGAAACATGGTTTATATGTGGTTGCAGACCTCAGTGGGTGGGTCTGGGTAAAACTTACAAACAACTGTAATTCATGTAATGTCCAGGTGTGTCCCGTTCCCTTGTTGCTCCATGACTAATAAAGCAGATCAAAGTCCTGCAGGTGATTCGGAGTGGTACATTTAGTGGTACATGTAGAGGCGTGGTCATTGTCAAAGTCTATACAGTCAGAGATGGCTTCTTGAATATAAATACAGAGGCTTCACAACAAGGTGCAGATTAGACTTTGTTAGAAAGGTTCGACTTATGAAGCTCAGAATGATGGCAGAGAAATGTATGGAGAAGGAAAGGGACAGTTGATGGTCCAAAAGCGTACAAAAAAATCTTCAGTCAGACATTGTGGAGACATGGTGTTGTGACAGGATGAATTCTGTAGCATGTAGATCAGTACTCTCTGCTTAGATTCAGACTAATGCTGCAAAACCTACATGCTTCATATTGCACATGTATAATGAGCCAAACCATACAGTAACAGATACCCATATTATTGAAGTCAGAAAGAGCCACAAACAAGCAAACAACAGCTGAAGGCAGCTGCAGTAAAGCAAAACATCTCAAGGAAAGGTTTGTTCATTGGTTCCAGACTTCAGGCAGTCATTGATTGCAAATGATTTTTTGGTGATGTATGAACCTGACTGTATTAAGATGAACCTATACATTACATTCTTTGTCCATTCTCTCTGATTTGGAGTTGCTCTTGAGTGGCTAAGTTGCGCTATAATGGAAAATCTACTAAATTCCATGGGCCTTAGGGTGGTAAAAAAACAGTAAAACCTCAATTAATCTTCTTTGTAAGGGCAAGATGCAGTTTGTTATCACCATTCACAAATCAGCATTGCAAGGTATTAGGTAGGTAGCCCCTGTGCAGTGGTGATGGTGGGGTGGGGTGGTAATCAGTCTGAATTACTCACTGCTCAGACTTTCATTAGGATACCACAATGCACTTTCAATCAGCGAAATAAATGTTCAAGGGCGAGAGGAACAAAGCAGAACACTTAAGCTTCCAATGCAATGCAATAAATGTGGCAGTCTGCACAAAGTAATGTGCAAATAAGTGAATGTATGAATGAGTCAGTTCTGTTAACTAGTCAGCAACTCATGAATCTAAACATTACCAGACCTCATCATGTAAGCATACAACACTGCAGTGGCTGGACCGCCAACATGTAAGCTGCGCTCACTACTTACTACCAACACCAGTGAGCACAACACCAATCAATGCCTTCAATCAGTGTGTACCGAATAGGAACGGCTTAATTATCTGTAGGTGTGCGCGGTGACATGTATGGTGTGCTTGACTGCCTTTTAATTATCATGCTACTTTTATTATTTTTACTTTCACTTACGTTACAAGGTAACGAATGGAGGAATGGAGGCAAGGGCTTCAGTATTTTATGGCAAGGTTTACTACTAGGCGTTTGGATGTATTCCCTCATTTGTCAAATACTTTCTGTCACAGATGTAATGGATGTAATGTAATCTGTTCATTCTTCACAATAAAAGCCCTGCAGAATCCACTAATGAAAATAAATCTAAAGCTGATCACTTCAAGCACCTATTACACCCTTTGATAGTGTCAAAACAAACTCTTGCAGGAGGACCTATTCCTATATTAAGATATGCAGATTGCTAAATACTTATTGTTCGGTGCAATCAAAGTGATAATATCATGTAGCAGACACTCCTCCTACTCTCCCGTATTTTAAACGTCCATGATATCCAGCCCGTCCTAGATCTGTTGCTATGGCAAGGTGTAGCCGAAAAAGCAGAGGTTCACAAGGTTGAGTCAGACTGCTGTCAGAAACACAGCAACGTGTTCTGCAGCATGGAATTATTTAAACTCCAACAGAGATAACTCTCAAGGTAAATCATATTTCAAAATAAAAGAGAATGATTCTCTTTTATTTTGAAATATGATTTCAAAATAAATGAAATATGAAATATGATTCCAAAATAAATCATATTGAAATATGATTTCAAAATGACATTCTATTTTATTTTGAAATATGATTTCAAAATAAATCATATTGAAATATGATTTCAAAATGACATTCTCTTTTATTTTGAAATATGATTTGCCTTGAGAGTTATCTCTTGGAGTTTAAATAATTCCATGCTGCAGAACACGTTGCTGTGTTTCTGACAGCATGGAATTATTTAAACTCCAACAGAGATAACTCTCAAGGCAAATCATATTTCAAAATAAAAGAGAATGTCATTTTATTTTACCAAAAAAAATGTGTAAAAAAAAAGTACTAAAAAAACATTTTTAAGGTGTTACCAATAATGGAAAATAATATGAAATTTAGCTTTGATTTTAAGATTTGGTTACATGGTCCCAGTTCAAGGACTACAGAAAACGTTTGGTCTCATTCTGGCATTTTACACTGTAGTATTCCCTATTCTTCTCACTTAAAATATAATAGCTGTTAGCAAAAGCAGAATCCTGTGCTAACAACAATCCTTCCCTCCTTTGCGTCGAGCGCAGATAAAGAAGACAAATGTGGCTCGGCAGCGCCTCAGCTTGCGCTGCTCTCATTACAGTTTCATTTCCATGACTTATTTAATGGCAGCAGAAGCGGGCACTGAGAGCGTAACAGTGCGCCCGTGTGCACTTCTGTTCCGCTATGTTTCTCGCTACAGACGGCTGTACTTATATAGTGCTTTTCTACCTAGTCGGGTACTCAAAGCGCTTCACACTACTTCACATTTACCCTAGTGGTACAACCACTGGGAGCAACTTAAGCTGGATCCATACTCCGCGAGACAAAGACATTTTTCCCCCCTGCAGACGTTACGCCCACAAAATGACGCCATTTTTTGTCTCTGACCGCCCGCTGATCCGCACTCCTGTGCACAGGGTCCGGGCCGAACTTTGTCTTTCAAGGCTGTGCGGCAACCATGCTGTGATTGGTCGGAATTTATTGTGGGCGTGATGAAAGTGGAGAAGCGCAAGAGCCTCTCCAGGTATATAGGTAGGTGTATAAACAGCGCTGATTCAACAGATTTAGATAAGACCATACTGGTTTGCATGATGAGCAATAAAAGAAAGAAAGAAAGGCAAGTCAGGGTGATTTGTCACCAATAACTCCAGACAGCCGTTCACACATACCAGATGGTGACTGTTATTACCATTCTATATACTCCTACATACCCGGGCATAATAGGCTCGTTAACAATGTCTGTATATCTTTGCTATTGTTACTTTTAATGTCGCATCTTCACAGCTCATCACCGGACAGTTTGAAGTATCGCAGGCACATTGGAACACAGTAGATGTGCAAATGTGGTCATAAAGGCACAAACACTGAATCTTTGCTATTGTTACTTTTAATGTCGCATTTTCACAACTCATCGCCGGACATCTCACGCTGTTGCAGGCCCCCTCTCTGTATAATGCCCTCTTGCCATGGCACACGTCCTTGTGGTGTGTTAAAAAACTCAGTGAAGTCTTTCCTTATAGTTTAGTGGGCGGGCCGTATGAGGAGTTCTGCACACACGCGTCTCGCGGAGTATGGTACCTCAGTGCGGAAAAGACTTTTTTTTTGTATCTCTTACCACCCGTGGAGCGCGTTCTCCGCTCTTTGTCTCGCGGAGTATGGATCCAGCTTTAGGGTTAAGTGGCCTGCAGCCAGGGTGGGGGATCGAACCATTAACCTTCCAGTTGACAACTACTCTACCACCTGAGCCACAGCCACCCTATGAGAGGAGCAGACCTGTCAGAACGTGAGGTCATCCTGAGGAAGTTGTGCAGTAATGACCGCAAAGATAAATTTTCCACTAAAAACAAAATAAAAACACCGGTGGTCTGGTTTTGTGTGTTTTTTTTCAATCAAAACAAGCAAAACAGGTTCATGGGGGGCTGGAGCCTATCCCAGTGGTCATTAGGTGAGATGCCTAGGTACACCCTTTGATAGGTCGCCGGGCAATCGCGAGGATATCTGAATCCGAGTGCCTCCAAAATTGCTGATATTCTGTTCAGGCATTCCTAAGACATCGATCTGTTTCACCACACAGGGACAAGAGCGAGGTCACCCTTGGATCTATGACAGGGGTCTTCAATACCTTTTGGTATTCTGTTGTAAAAAGAGTCCAACCGTCAATGGCCTGGCCTTGGACCTGGTCTACTAATGGGTCTTCCATTGGAATGTAGACCATGGACTTGGACACAGCTCAAGATAACCAAGTTTGAAGAAATTCAAACAAGCCCCAAAAACCCTGCTTCTGGAAAGTTGACAACAACACAATAATTCTGACAGTGATGAGTTCCTTTTAAAACTTAAAATTGATTCAAAAGGTCCTACACTTACCTCCTTGTGTCATCTTCCAGTCCTCTGGTCCTGTGTGTGCGGACCCAGTGCTCCAGTTGCTGCATGGAGTTGGTCCTGGACAGGCCCTTCTCAGGTTCCTGAACTGGAGCCGGTGACTTTACTGGAGCCCTGGCCAGGCTGCAGTTCACCTCTGTTGGGGTGCAGTCCCCATGTTGTTTTTCCGCCATGGACCCTGAGCCATTGACCTGCATCGGTTTCGGAGAGTTAGAGTTGGCCTGGCCCTGGCGAGACGCTGACACCGCGGCCGCAATGGCTGCAGCCTGAGCCGGCTGAAGCTTTATGCTGCTGATTTTAGTCAGAGACCTCTCTGCACTTAGGTCCCTCTGAAAGCCATATTTATCCCCATCGCGAATGGTGGCGTACTTCTCCGCATCTCTAAGAGTAGCATATTTATTGCCTTCTCGTAGCGTACTGTACTTCTTCACCTCCTTCAGAGTGCCATACTTGTCCACTACATGTATGGTACCATATTTATTCCCCATCTCCCTCATTGTGCCGTACCTTTCCGTCTCCTTCAATGACAGTTGTCTCTTTACTTCTTTTTGAGGAACATATTTCTGTCCATCCTTCTGGAGCGTGTGCCGGTCACCCACTTTTTGCAGTGCATACTTCTCTCCTTCCTTGGTGAGGAGGTACTTTTCTCCATCTTTAGAGGGAGCGTATTTCTCCTCTGTTGGCGTCACTGTGTACTTACTATCCATTTTCTGAACAGCATACTTCTCCAGATCCCTGTGAATGGCGTACACCTCTCCATCTTTCTGCAGCGAGTACTTCTCCCCATCCTTTCGCAGCAGGTACTTCTCTCCATCCTTGTGGAGAAGATACCTCTCACCGTCCTTCTGAAGCATGTAGCTCACCCCATCTTTCTTCAGCGAGTACCTCTCTCCATCTCTCTGTAAGGTGTAGTATTCCCGCTCCCTCTGGCCGTTGTGCCGTTGTGCCTCTGCGTCTTTAAGGCGTTTTTCGTCAGCCCGTGACAGGGAATGCTGCCGCGCAGGTTCCCGGTTGCGTTCGTTGTTCTGGATCTCAGGCCGCGTTAGGACCTTGTGGTTCAACAAGTTGTTTAACTCCTGAGGTGTCCGCTGATCCACTTTCAACTTGTCCAATCTGTGACGAAAGACAAAACAAAGATGAAATTTTAAATTGGAACAAAGTTCTACCTTTCGGTTACAACCCTTGTATTTCTGTCACCCTTCCATTTCAAACTTCCACTTCTTCAAACTTTCTGATATCTGTCAGGAGGCTCAGACAGGACAGGAGGCAGTCTAGACATCTATCTAATTTCATATTTAGACACAAGAACTGTAAATATTTAATGTTTACGTTACCCTGAAAGATAAAAAGGATCCAAGAACCTAGCCTACACAGTGCACTGAGATACCATAGGTCTAAAGTAATGTGCGATCTTGAGTGACATCACACTTATTTTCATGGTCTGGTTTATATTTTTGAGCTATGGCTCTATGTAAACTTTTTAGCCACAGATATGACAGAAAGTTTTACCCAGACCCACCCACTGAGGTCTGCAACCACATATAAACCATGTTTCCCCACCAAACAGAACTGATGAAGCTGCTTGGATGAGCAGCGAAACGTCTTCAAGAAAACTATACAAGTCCTTGCTTCAAACTTCTCTACGTATTATGACCTGGATGACTGAGAATCTTTATCAACATATGACAGAAAGGTGCTTGAAGAGCAGGATGGTCTGTGTGTGTCACTGCACGGCAGGTACAAGATTCACAATGATTGTGTGACGCTATGGCTAACACTGACCTTCTGGTGGGTTCCGTCTGGACGAGCGCAGCGTCTGTCATGGCTTTCATCCAGGACTCCATCTCTTTGGCGGTGTCCGTGCAGAAATAATAAGTCCGCATGTTGGGGTGAGTGGCCTGTCAAGTGTCAGGGAGAGAGGAAGAGGAAGATATATGCAGTGAGAGATGAATAAAGAAAGGACACATAAAGAGAAAGGAGGAGATAGCTCAGAGCTAAGCTATAGTTAGCCTAGCTTAGCATTAAGACTGGAACTTAGCAACACTGGAACTTAGCAACACCTTTTGGCTCAACATAGTTTCTTTGACTGAAAATAAAACATACTCTAGTGGCCTTGAAATTTAAGATACAGTCCTAGCTAACTAGCTAGCTGACATGGCTAGTCCCTGCCATGTTGAAGGAGTTGGCAGACGAACCATCAATATTTGGAAAGAACAAGTGCTTTCCAGAAGCTGGGATAGGTTCTACACTCAAAACATGTCTATAACTGCCAGCTTCTGAGGGAATATTAGAACATATCTAGCTTAGCATATTAGCATTATATATCCAGTATAGCTTATTAGCATAGGAATTATTAAGAGTGTGTGCTATGTCAGATGGAAAACTACTAGTAAGTGTCCTTAAAGTTGAACTGAAGGTATGTGAGTTGACCTGGAAGGAAGAACACAATAAAAGTATTTGTTTGTTGACACTGAGCAGAGAGACCATGCTCTCTTTGCCTTGTTTTAGGTCACACTTTTTTTTTCATCTTTTGGCTGGGTATGTGACTTATATGAAACTCAGGTGCAACTTATATATTAAAATATATTTTTATTAGTTATTTTCACACTGACAGCTGCTAGAGGGCAGAGTTGGTGGAGTTATTTAGAAGTGACACAGATGATGAAGAATTCATTGGATTTAGTGATTTAAAGTGAGGTGAATAGTTAGATAAACTTGTTTTGTCATGTTCTTTACGCTATAGCTATCTGAATAACTGTTACAATAATATGTTACATAAAGGACAACTATTGAGTTTGTTTTTATGCTTTATGTAGCCAAATAGGTGTACGGTATGCAAATAGCATTTTTCCTTCTTCATTATGGATTTTTGGTTTGGCTGGTGCGACTTATACTCCGGTGCGACAGTAAGAATGTGCACAACAGACCACGTGTATGTGTGAGAAGGTGTAAGTTGAGATGTATGGACAGAAAAGGGTTAGTATAGTATGTGACATAAGGAACAAACAACTTCTTAAAAGAAGAGGGGTTGATTACAGTTACAGTAGATGATGCCTCGTCATCACCTCTATCTAAGAGCCTACTAAGAAAAAGCTGCTGGGGCGACGTGAATTGTCAGCTGCTTACCTTAAAGGCGTATTTCTTGCTGATGTGGTCATCCACGGACAACATGGAGATGTGAAAGCTGGGCAGTAGAATACTTCCCAGGATGCTGTCCTCTTTCTCATCTGCAGCAACAAAAAAATGGAGTTGGATATTTAAAATGTTGTGTTACATCTAGCTGTGTTAGGAACAGATGATACAATGTTCATTTTCTTCTAAAACCTTGACAACAACCTAAAACCTGAGCAGCAACAGTTTGCGGTGATATCAAGAGATTCAGCAGATCAACAACTAGTGCTTTCAGTAAATAAATTATGCTCCCTGCTGCCCAAGCTGTGACTCGACAGTCAATCAAGGTCAGCTTTTGGAAAAGAATCCTGAGAGTATTATTTAAGGAAGCAAAAACCTCCCATCTTGCCAGAACCTGGGTTGACCAAAGCATTCCCCATCTCATCTGCTACGTATGGGACGTTTGCACCCAATGTCTCAAAAGTAGCATATCTGGCAACCAGGAAGTTATGCAATCCATCCTCAGACAAATCTCCAAATTGTGTCCAACTTTGTGAGGAACTGGGCCCCAAGAGATTCCATGCATCCATCCATCCATCTATCCATTTTCAACGGCCTATCTGGGGCTGGGTCGCAGGGGCAACCGAGGCCAACAGAGAGCGTCCTAGGTCTCCCCCCGGGATCTCCTCCCAGTGGGACATGCCCAGTCCAAGAGATTATATATCCAAACTTGTCGCTGTATATGGGGTATTACTTCAAATGGAAATGAAATACCTCCAAATGAAAGTCATGGTTACTCTTCTAGCCCTTAAAATCTGAGAGAGGGTCATAGTAGGCAGCAGTGCGGAGACCCCAAGGCCGACCAAGGACTCACAGCTAGCCCGGGAGCAGAGACCATGATGTACCAAGACCTATACCCTGGAATGGTTATTACATTGTTATAATTAGCACAAGATGAGCAATGTATTGATTGAAGGCAACTCAGGTAATGTGGTTTTTTTATCAAGTCAGATCTTTTCTTATCAAGAGTGCGGCAGCTCGACTGCAAAAAAGCAGCATCAACATAAGTGTGTGTGTGTGTGTGTGCAAGAATATGGACTTTTATCTGGTTTACGGTAAGATGAATCAACAACAGACGATGATGATGGAACAAAAACCTACTGAGGCTTATCAGACAGACAGATGCTGGATGACATGATTGGACTTCTCTAAGAGCTCTGTCTGCCGTATGTGTGCTAAGCTAAGATGTTGTTTCTCTTCGCCATGTGCAGTACAAAGTGTGAAACACACATAGAGCTGAGAATAGAAGCAAAATGCTTGCTTGCTGTTCTTTTCCTTTTTTCTACTTTCTCCAAAAAAACAGCAGCAAAGCACGAAAGATGTCAAACACAGCCATGAATACATTCAAACACTTCTACTGGAGTACATTTTTATGCTATGCTTATGCTACGTATCTGTTTTCATTGGCTCTTATAGTCTGCAAACTAAAGACAATCTGCTGCAACCCAACTGCGGCAAATAAAACCTACACAGCCT
Organism: Parambassis ranga; assembly: GCF_900634625.1. Classification (NCBI taxonomy): domain Eukaryota; kingdom Metazoa; phylum Chordata; class Actinopteri; family Ambassidae; genus Parambassis; species Parambassis ranga. Next base: position 28,610,697 of record NC_041023.1, on the reverse strand, counting down.
CCAGCCAGTGCTGGTGTTTGCTTTTTTTTTTTTTAGCCAAACTGCATAGCAAGGCCCAAAACTCCTCAGGCTCTATCGCTGCTTGCTGAATTATTGAGATACACACACAGGAAAAATAATCAAGAATTGAAAGAATGAACATCTAGAAAGACTCATTCTGGAACAGCTCCAGCCCATGGTCCAACCACTTCCAGTTCAATCCAGTTCACCTACCAGCCCCACCTAGGAGTGGAGGATGCTGTCATCTTCCTGCTGAACAGAGTCTACACCCACCTGAATAAGCCGGGAAGCACTGTGAGAATCACATTTTTTGATTTTTCAAGTGCTACCATCAGGCCGGCCCCGTTGGCTGAGAAGCTGACAGCGATGCAGGTGGATGCCCCACTGGTGTCCTGGATGGTGGACTATCTGACTAGCAGACCACAGTATGTACGCTACAGAGCTGTGTGTCAGACAGACTGATCAGCAACACCGGGGCTCCACAGGGGACTGTTCTCTCTCCCTTCCTCTTCACTCTCTACACCACAGACTCAGACTTCAACTACTGCACAGTGACCTGCCACCTCCAGAAATTCTCTGATGACTCTGCAGTGGTTGGATGTATTACTGGTGGTGATGAGAGGGAGTACAGGTCTGTGGTGGATAGCTTTGTCACCTGGAGCGAGAGTAACCACCTGCTCAATGTGACAAAGACAAAGGAACTAGTGGTGGATCTTAGGAGGACAAAGGCTCTAGTGACCCCTACCAGCATCAAAGGGGTCAGTGCGGAGGTGGTGGAGGAGCACAAATACCTGGGAATGTACTTGGACCACAAACTTGACTGTAGTAAAAACGTCGACACTGTTTATAGGAAGGGCCAGAGTCGCCTCTACTTTCTGAGGCAGCTGAGGTCCTTCAACATCTGCAGGACGATGCTGAGGATGTGCTATGAGTCTGTGGTGGCCAGTGCCATCATGTATGCTGTTGTCTGCTGGGGTAGCAGTCTGAGGGTGAGGGACATAAACAGACTCAGACACAGAATAATCAGGAAGGCCGGCCATGTTGTAGGAGAGGACCTGGACTCTCTGACAGAGGTGTGTCAGAGGAGGATGTTGTCCAAAATAAAGACTATACTGGACTGTCCCTCTGTCACCTGCTCCACACTGAGCCACAGGAAGTAATTTCTGCCTGTCTCAATCAAACTACTGAACTCTGAACTGTAACAGTCACTCAGACACTGTACATTCATACTAGTGAAATCATGTCATGCTCTTTACTATGTCAAGGTTTTTATACAATAGTAAATATGTTCTTCTTTAGATACAACTCAGGGATTTAAATGCTATCTACACTGAAATAATGAGACTGGCCATCTCATGGATTTACATATTGACCTTGGATGCATTTAACACAGTTGCCTCATGTTTTAAAGTTACGCTTAACTGTATGGTGTAGAACCTACATGATATGCAGAGAGGGCACATAAATTTCTTCAGATCATGTTGGGATAAAGTGAGTCCATAATGTAGCGATGTTAATTATCGCGCGTTGCATTGTTGGTAGAAGGCGGAAACTTTAAAATCTCCAACGGTTCACTCCACTATTCTAGTCGGTAAGTCTGGATTTTTTAAATTGAATATTGTAGAAGTCTCAGCCAAATATAGTGTAATTTATTGAGAGTCACCATGTAATGTTAAATAATTGTCGCGAGCTTATTTGCTTGCGTTGTTTGATGTTTCGTTTGATTTATTTTGGAACGTTAATATTTACTGCAGCGCTCCTTTGGTTTACTGTTTGAATTGATTTGCCACTGACTGTTCGGTTATTTTGTACATTGATAGCACCGTAACATTAGTGACATTTGACAACCGCTGCCTTTGCTAATGTCATCAGCCGTATCAAATTTGCTTACTCCACCAGTGTTCCCCTAGGTGTACAGTTTTAGGGGCGCAGGGCTTTGGGGGGGGGGGGGGGGGGGGGGGGGGCATCTAATGTTATTAACCGAGTAAGTGGAGTTCAGACTAGCATGTCACGATAAACAGTGAGCAAAAAAAACACGCTCTCTACCTGCTGTACTCAACTGTATGGGTGTTTGCAGGCGTCTGTGTGTGTTTACGAACATTGAGTCTGCTGAGAGTGTTTGCAAAGCGATAGGGGAGCAGGGCAAAAAAGCCGAAGGACATCACTGCCATGATGACAGTAAGAACTTTTAAATTGTTTAACTATAAATTGTACATACATTGCATTAGGTCAGTAAAAGATGTGCATTCAAAGCAAAGCTCAGCTTCCTTGTCCTGTAAGTACTGATTCCACTGAAAGGACCATGACATTTTTATCATGCATTTACTCTCACTGTGAGAAATGTATCTACATAATATAGTCTTTGGAGATGATATACAGTCCAGTCCATAAGGTCAGGTCCATACAGGTAGTTTTAATGTTGTGTTGTAGATGCTGGTGTCACATGCTGACTTATGTTTTTGCAACTGTTCATTTGTTTATTATTAATTGGGGTAAAATGGGTAATGTAAATGATTTATAGAAAGGTATTAGACATTAAATTAAATGATAGTTGGAATGCAACTAACATTTTTGCATTTCAAATCAGTTTTATAGTTACATTGACTTCTTTAGTTACAGCTGTTATTTAGTTTAATCTTGACGATAGAGTCCTTGAACATAATGTTTGTATTGTTCTCTTTTAAGATAATTGCTTAACCATTTTCAAAAGAAAATGTCTAATTTCTATGCTGTGATTGAGTGGATAAAACTCAATGTACATGTATTCACTGTTGATTTGTATTACAGTAGAAGAGTAACGTCAGTTAAATTCTGTACATACTATCACTACAGTGAAATTAGACATTTTCTTTTGAATGGTTTCTAGTGGTTTTAGGCCTTGACACTAGATTATAATACTGCTATAATTTAATAACATGTAAAATTAAAATAACATATTCAAGTGACCAAATAGAAATAGAGTAAAAGTTAGTGTATATATAGTGTAAAAATAAAAATGTATCAACACAAAATACACAGGTTTATTGAACATGAATACCTAATTAATTTAACTCAATTGTTTAAGTTGCTGCCAAAGCAAAACATCTATGTGCAACCAATGTCCACTATTGAATCAAGTAAATCAAAGATGTTCATTTTTTCAGTGTAGGTATTTAGATATTTATTATATATTTCAATTTATCTCTAATTTCTATTTGTCTGTAACAAAAAAGAATTTCCCCTCAGGGATAAATAAAGGAATTCTGATTCTGATTCTGATTTCAAGGTTCTTTATGTGTCTTCAAATGTGTCTGGCAAAGTGGTTATTATTGAAAAGCCGAGCACGCCATTGTCACGAATGGAGGGGTTGGTTGAATAGATGAGCTTTTTGTAAAGGCAAAGATCAACATTATAAAAACGAATTTAAACTAGTAAGGACATTGAAGCCCTCCTCAACCTTGATTAACCCTAAACAACGCTGATCTAGATCAAGTTATAGAAACTGCATTTTCTATCAGCGTGACATCATTAATTTCTTTACGTATCTGCTGTATATCAGGCTGAGAGAGTATAACAATGGTGATAGCTTTGAGTCACACAAAATAGGATGAAACTTTTTTTTTACCCTTTATTTACACTGTATTGAAGGTATAATTGGGCTCTATATATCTATATGTTCGTACTAATGCCAAGACATTGTACCTAGGTTAAGGTGTATGTGTGTGTATTTCCTCACCTCGGTAGTAGAAGAGGCACAGGTCTGACAGTACGAACCACCTCTTCTTCCACAGCTTCATGCCTGTGCTGTCCTGCACAGGGGCCAAAGGTCAGAGACAATCAGTCAAGAGTGCGGAAGTCAACAGTTATCTCTCTCTCACACACACACATACAAAAACACATCCTTACATTTCATGTCCCCTCCTCTTCACATCCATTGCTTGTCTTTCTCTCTCTCTCTCTCTCTCTCTCTCCCCCTCTGGCTGTTTCTATTAAGCAGCTTCTATCTTCTCCTCTGAGACAAATTGCTCTGTTTTATCTCTTTCCACGACGCAGTGACAAATTTGCCTGTGTGGCGCTTGGGGCGAAGGTCCGTGCTTTGTTCTCGATGCTGCTGCTCTCTCCTCTTCCTCCTCCACAGTGCCATACAAATTGTGGCACAAACCATTCTCTCACATGGGTCTTTAGCGATGTTTGTGTTTCAACATAGATCTTGAGGTCAGGGGCTTCGGGTAAACAGTAATGACATTTCTTCACTTTGCCTGACAGGTTAGCTAGGGCGAAGTGGCTGGGTATTTACTGGTGTGAAGTGAATTGGATCTCAGCCAGGGGCTGGGTTGAGGTTATTGACAGCGGCTCTAACAAGGCCAAACTGAATACCGCGCAGTGAGGCCGTCTTCAGGGTGGGGCGAGTCAGAGGTCCACTGAGCAATTGGAACACTGACCCACTGTAGAGCTCTGTGGGGTGAAAATATTGCTCATCTTGCCACAAGTGGGTGTAAGGGTAATACAAGAGCGAGCTGACCCTCGAGCGAGGTTAGCCCCTACAGCGCAAACAGGATCCTTCCATTTCCTCAGCTTCTGTAACAACAGTATGCAGCACTGCCCGCAATGGAGGTTGTACTGGAACAGCAGAACGATGCGTAGGGCGTAGTTTAAGCATGGACGGAGGTGACGCGTCCCCACCGATGTCCAGCGATTATTAAATCCCCACCAATAATGGTAGGGGTTCAATTCTGTTCTTTTCAATAGATTAATCCTACCCAGTTAATGAAACTGTAAGTTAATGAAAGTAATTTTCCAATTTTTCAAATAATATTTGTGATCAAATACAATTTCAGAAAACATTTATTATGCTACTGAGATATACTGTAGAGTGCAGCAGGGATGACTTTTTGTGCAGACCAATGCAGAAGTAGCATCTTACAGGTTGGGTCCCTTGACAAAATTATATAAAGTATATAAATCTGGCTCCAGAAGCGAGTAATTTCCCATAGTCTCACAGCAGAAATAAACATGTTACAGCCTGGTACTAAAACCATTCTGGTCTCAAATGATAAGTTCTCTTTTAGTGTCAATTGTACTGTGGATGAAAATTAAAATTACACATAATTATGGGCGTTGCCGCTTTGTTTCCTGCCTCCGCAATTGCAAACCTCCCTAAACTCCCGCTTGTGCTTCCCCTTCTTTGTCCGCATTTGGAGTTTAGGCGGACTGTGCTGCTGCCAACATGGCGGTGGTCGGAGCGCCCCGCAGAGCCTCCAAACGGCTCTTCAGAAACAAACGGGTGACGTCAGAGAATCTTTGTTCATAGTTTTTACTGTCAGTGGGAACAATGGAACAGAAAGTCCTAAAATATCAACAGTTTATTTACTTTACATATATGAAAGTCCAATTAAGTTAACCCTGCACATGAAATACACATACTTTGCGTAGACATGCAGTTAACCCTATGAGTGTCCAAGATGTTCATGCACAAAGGTATTAACTAAAATTATCATGCACGAAGAGCAGGGCAGCGTTTATTACAGTATGTGTAGGAGTCAATATAAGTTGTTTGTTGTATGATTGTGGTGCATTCTACATTTTGATATTTGGGCGTGACGCCAGTATTGCCTTTGTGGCTAAATTTCCAATTGTTGTGGAGCACCTGAACGACGCACTGAACACGCCCACCCACTCTCGGCAGAGCAATGCAGGGGTCCGAAAGTAGATCAGCAGCAGTGCTAAGGTTCAGACAAGAAAAAATGGCAACATGTCATGACGAGTCAAGCCATTTGTAGCCCCTGCTTACTGCTAATACCTGAGTGGCATTGAAGGTGATTTCATTTTTTTGCTACTACTATATGAATTCATACAGCATACAAAAAAGCCACATAACCAGACAAACACAAGTGACAAATGATTCTTCCTGTTACCTGTTTGTAAAGCCAGTTGCTCTTGATAACCGGGGCATTGAGGTTCCTCTTGATGGAATTGGACCTCTTGCCAAAGTTGTGGACTTTTTTGGAAGACCGAGAGGGCTGTGGAATGAAGATTTAGAGAGAAATATCAGCTTTACTTTCCTCCCCTGATTCCAACACAACACAATGTGGTGTGACAAGTGTTTGGTGCATTGGTTTGTAAAGAGAAATGCATATAAGAATAGCAGCTATATAAAAAAGTGACATGCGGAGGCAGATGTATGCAGCTCATTAAACAAAGGACAGCTCTTCCATATATTTATCAGGAAAATGCAGCATGAACGTCGACTGAACGTCAGTCGACAGCAGAGGAAAAGGAACTCTTTGATTATGTTGAGGAGAATTAAATCGCTGTTGGGTTGACAGACCTTTTCAGAATTTCTCCCACCTAAGAAATTTGCAACAAGCATCTAAGTCATTTTTTCTCAGTATCTGTATTCTCAGTATACCCAGAGGCAACACTAAGGCCCCGTTCACACTGGAAAAAGTCAATCCAGCTAGAATGGGATTAAATCCGGATAGCCTTTAAGCTGGATACATTCAGAAGTATGACGTTGCTAGTGGGATTCGCTAGCCGCATTTGCGCTCAGACCTGAGCCAGATGTAAGTCATTCTGACTAGATCCACCTCTTGGAAGTAGATTGAAATCAATACGGATTCACGTTGTTCAGACTCCGGATATATCCAGATACCGCTCGAATCCCACTCTGACTGATTTCCCCAACGGGTTTGTTGGCTTATTTGGTTCAGTGTCTCAATTATCACCTAATACATAATAATCAAGGGGAGGTTTATGGCCTTTTTTGCGGTATTAACTTAAGTTCTCTATTGTCTGAAATATCAATGGAAACAAAGGGTTCTAGCCCAGAAGTATACGGACAGATTTTTATTGTCATAGTTTATTTAAGTAAGATAAAGAGCAACATCTCTTACTATGTGCAGGCAGGTTTGTTGTGTGTAAGAAGTTGCCTGATGTCCCTGTGTGGCATTTTAAGTAAAGGGAAACACGCACAACTTAATTATTTACACACATTCAGAATGTAATCAGCTTCTTTACAGCTGTGTTGACCTTTTTTTTCTTTTTCTAAAATGCATCTTCCATATGGTGATGAGTGCTGCTCTTTTAAAAAGAGTTTCTCAGGCGAGGCGCAGAGCGATGCCCACCCACAGTTAGCTTATTAATAATGACTTCTCATAAATACACAAGGATATGAAGTGTTATACTTTCTTAGGGCTAGTGTAAGAAGTTATGCATTTCTTATTCATGTAACCACTGAACGTATGATTTGATCTGTTCATGCATATTTATTTCCTGCGTGTTTGTGTGCTTTATTAACCATTTTCTTTTTTTTTAAAAAAAGGACACGTGACATGGTGTACCGGCGTGGTGACCTGTGCAGATAATATACAAGCTAACATAGCTGAGTTGGACCTACTTAAATTGAGAAGTAATGACATAACATAATGGTGACTCAGCAGGGTTTGGTGAGGTTTCTTAGAGCCGAAGTTGGAAATTCAACCAAGCCTTCCTCTCTTAAAAGAGAGCAAAAACCCATAAAAGCTTGAGTAAGCTTTAAGGATTTTGACAGTACACAAGTTTTGCTTTAGTGGAATGTGAATAAATTAGAAAGTTATGTGGTAAACTGTTTTAAATTATCTCAGGGTCTGGCATAAATAAAGCACAATTAGAGTGATGCATACTTTAGAACGACAAATGCTTCAAATGCATGTACGGTAGTTATTCACTATAATATTCTTCCAGTTACACAAGGGAAGCTCTGTTTGTACATACATAATATCATTATGCCTACTAGGCTGACATTGTCCCGTTTTTTTCCCCCCACCAAGACAGGCCTAATACATAATCCATGGATCTGTCTGTCCAGAACAGTGCTAATTTTGTCAACGATAACTTTAACGAAAACCTTTCGTTGACTATCCTTTTTTCTGTGACTAATTTGTGACAATAACGTAAATTTAAGAAGCTCTGACAATGCAAATTAAAACGAAATCTCTGCTCATTGTGTACTGACGAGTAAAAACATGACGAAAAACACGGCGCTCACCGACCGGACAATTTGGGTTACAGCCATCCTCCCTGCTGTGATTGCTTTACTTTTTAACTAATTAGTCATCTTAACTCAGATGTGAACTCTCAGTCTGTCCTTCTGATTGGATGACCTCCCGTCCGGTGGCAGAGCTCATCCAGTTATGTACGCTATGAGCGACAGGCGTCATGATGAGCAGATCTTAACCTGTGGCTGCGATTTGACAAGTGGAGAGAGGATTTATGGACACAGTCCTGTTACCTTCCAGCTGAACGACACACTCAGACACCTGAAGGCCCCCACCCTGTTGTTAACTGTTCCTGTTCTGCTTCCTAACCATGGTCGGGGAACACAGCGGAGATCGAAACTCCACGTGTGTTGAGGTGGTGGCACATTAATAACGGGCCGTTATTACTGAAGAGAATGGGCCTTTATTTTTGGACTGCACCATAAATAAACACACACTAACATTCTCTGTTTGCTGTGACGTTCATTCATGCGCGCACTCACTCACACATGTTCACATACTGAGCTGCCTGGACTACATATCAGTGCTACACATGAAGAGCTTGAGAGGAATATGATTATATATTGCACTTTTTCTATCAGGCCTTAGACATTATTATTAAAGAGTATATGGTACATTCTTATTTTATATGACTTTATATGACTATACATAGTTATAGGCATGCTTACAATGAAGTGTTTACTACCAAATAATTTAGAAAATCTATTTTCTATCTGTAACGAACTGTCAAATTAAAAAGACTAATTGGGACTAAAACTGATTTTCCACTGACTAAATTTAAACTAAAAGTACACTAAACTGAAAGACTAAAATGTGACTTTAACTAAATCCAGACTTTGGTGAGTGACTAAAACTAAAATGAAATGAAAAATTCTTGTTAAAATTAACACTGGTCCAGAACATCCTGCAGATGCTGAATTAGAGGAAGCCAAGTCATCACCTTGCAGTGGTTGTTGTTCTGCAGGGAGCATTATCCTGCTGACAGAGGCCACACTGGCATCATGAAACAATGTGCACCTACACGAATGGCAGCATCCAAGTTTTCCCAGCAGAATGCTCCAAAGCATCCCACTGACTTTTCTTTCCCCATCTTCTGTTATCTGATGGATGAACATTTGGCAGTGGACAGGGGTCACCACTAACACCCTCACTGATCTGCATCTACACAGCCCCATTATACCACAAGCTGTGATAGACTGTGACCTGTGTAGACCTATCAGATCTATCAGAACCAGCAGGAACTTTTTTTTTCAGCAGTTTGAGCCACACGAGCCAGCCTTCACTCTCCACATGCACCAATGAGTCCCAGCTGCCCATCAAAATGTCAGAGGTTCACCACTTTTCCTTACTTGGACCACTTTAGGTAGGTATTGACCACAGGTAGAGACCAGGAACACCCTGCTTTGACCCATCTGGATCTTTGTAAAGGTCACTCAGATCCTTAGCTGCTTTCAACCTCAACTCCAACACTAAAATGTTCACTTCCTAATATATCCAACTCACTGACAAGCACCATGGTAACCAGATAATCCAGATAGTATCAGTATCAGTATACATGCCAGTGGTCAGAATGGTGACAAACATGACATGACAGTTGCATCTATTGGTTAACTATTATGATTAAATGATATGTTAAAATAATCTTCATCGGTGAGAGGGGTTATAGCCCCATTGGTATTGCCTTGTGTGTGTGTGTGGATGTGCACTTCATAGGTAAATGCGGCTGTACAGGAGTGGGAGTGTTGTAGTGATGTGTCGTTTGCGAACGTCAATATGAACTAATCTTTTATATGACTCAGGAGTAATGAGTCATCTTAGTGAGTAATTTGTTCTCTCGCCATACGGCAGGTAGCAGCATAAGCTCAGTCGGCAGGACAGGAAACAGAAATGATTAGTTAACGACTCGTTCTTCCTCTGGCCCTCGTTCTTTTGCCACATGACAGCCAGTCTGCTCAGGCTGTGTAAGAAGCAGTTCTCCTTCTTGTTCATTTGTCACATGACAGGCTGGTGTAAAGTGCCACCTGCTGTAAAAATAAACAAAATGAACAAAATGACTGTTGTGTTGTTCAATTTAGTGTTCGAGAGTAAAAGATCTGAGTCAGAACTGATGAAGCTGCTTGGATGAGCAGCGAAACGTCTTCTAGAAAACTCTACAAGTCCAGACGCCTTGCTTCAACCTTCTCTACGTATGATGACCTGGATGACTGAGAATCTTCATCAACATGTCAGTAAAAAGAGTCGAACTTCCCAACACTAGACTGTTGTAGGCTGCTTTAGTTGCATGTTATGTTTTGCAGTCCTCCCCAGCATGCTGTAAGCTGGACTTGCTGCTTTGTTAGTCAACTGTGTTAAAACTCAAATGTGACCTGACCTTTATTTTTGCTCTATTTGTGGTAAGTTGTGTAACCACAATAGCTGACTAGTTATTTAGCTTTGTGTTTTTTATTATTATTGCATATGTCGCTACTGCCTTGCAGGGTTTATTTTTTGCTTGTTACTTCCTTGTTTTTTTTACTCATGCAAGCAAAAGTAAAGAGATACGCTTTACAAGGCTCATTTTACTCTTTGTCCCCCTAGCTGAGCTGGAGACGTAAGGAAAGGATTAAGACTGACCCGTGTGGATGAGGTGGAGGTGGTAGTGGCGGTGGTGACTGTGGTGGCCGGGCTGCCTGGGAAGGTGCTGTAGTCGGAGCCACCTGTGTAGTTCGAAGCCTCACTCATGGTGCTCATGGGACGTTCCTTCTTGTCACTGCTGCTTCCCTGCTCTGATGAAGCCTTTGGAGCTGGCCTGCCAAGGGGTGAGAGACATCGATAGACAAAAAAAGAGAGGTTGTCAGTTGAACTGTACCAGCTCTTAAGGTAACATGAGTTCACTTTTTTTTAACTCTTTGTGTTTGATTGTCTTCTACTTCCACGATCTCCAGACCATCAGCCCTGCATCTTACCATAGAATCTTGATATTTTATGTGTCTTATAAAATGTAATGAGTGCAGTAATTAGAATCTGCATGCATTTTTGCACCTAGGAAGCCATGACTAACCCCCTTGTGTTCTGCAGTCATGTGACAAAAATGTAGCAATTTTTGGGTAGAGTGAAAACCTGGGGCCGTATTCACAAAGATTCTTAGCGCTAGGAGTTTCCCTTAGTGGTGAAATTCTAATACAATTCTTAGAATTATGACATTTTCTAAGAATTTCCCCTTATAATTAAGAAAAATTCCTAGTACAGATAAAAGAGGTCTTCAGGAGAGGAGGACTTTTAAGAGGTTTAATCGTTTCTTGAACAGGGAGAACATGACGGAGTGACAGAGACACATTCTCCAAGCTAGGAATGTCGCTGAACTCATAAAACGCTAGAACGAGCGGGAATAATGTTTGTGGTTGAACATGAAGACTACAAATCTTAGTAAGGACTCTTATCTTTAAATTCTCAGAGGACGGAGCAGACTAAACGTTTCATCTTAGTGAGGAGGCGTGTTTGACCCCGTTGCTAAGTGTGACGCATTGTTTAGGAGACGTGGTGGATTGACAGAAAAACATGAGAACGTGTTCCTAATAATATAAACAGTATAGAATGGACGGTGACATGAAGGCTTGTAGTCTCAGATGCCGATGTGACCATAAACACAAATTGTTTGGATGGACTTCAGCCTGTAGGATATTAATGCGGGACGACTGACTGAGCTGTCACCAACTTTCTGTGATTGCTGTCTGTTACAGCAAAGCTCTGTCTGAGCACAGTCAGATGACGAGAGAAAAAAAAACGCTCTACGAGACACGGGGTGTGAGAGGACAGAGCACAGCACATCAGCGCTTCCTTTTGTGCACTTTGACAGTTTTGTGAGGAAAAGCACTGGTACGTCTGCAATGTAAGATGAGGGGAGATCGCTGCACATACACAGGGATCTGCTCGTATAGGTGATGGCTGTATGCATGCATTTTGAAGAGAGTTTACATGAAGCATAACGACATATTCCATTAAAGCCTAATGGATTATTTTAGGAGGTGCGCCACCCCCTAAACAGCTGTCCCAAGTGGCAGAGACAGTTTAATGTCCTTGAGCAATCAGCATTAAGCATATAGGTCAATGGCATGTTTTCTATGTAAGCATATCACTGATGTTGTGTAATATTAATAAACAAAGAAATACAAAAGTCACGATGCATCCGTAGCGTTTTAATACCTCACTCATTCTTAGTTTGGAGGTTTCTCCTCTCTCTCCTCTTTAGGGAACTCTTAAGCCTCTTAAAAGCCCTCCTCTCTACTATTAACAGTTTTATTTAGGCTTAAATATAAGAGTAAATTCTTAGAAACGTCACAATTCTAAGAATGTTGCTAGAATTTAACTCCTAACTCCAAACAAATATTCTTTGTGCATACGGCCCCAGTCACTGTCCAATCAATGTTGCTTATATATTAGGAATGTATTCTCATGTTGTTCTGTCAACCAATCACATCTTCTAAAACAATGTGTCACACTTAGCAACGGGGTCAAACCCGCTTCCTCACTAAGATCAAACTTTAAGTCTGCTCCTTTCTCAGAGTCACTGAGAATGTTCTTAAATCACTTTTAAGCTAAGAGAAGATTTTTTAGGCTAAGATAAGAGTGGATTCTAAGAATCTTTGTGAATACGGCCCCTGGTATGTAGAAGCTGCACCATGTGGAGCACTTTTTTTTTGTTCTGCCCTCTAAGTTTAGCTGAGCACAACACAATTGGAAAGCACATTGTAAAATAGACAAGACAGGCAGGAGAACAGACTGCAGTTTGCCTTCAGTTCATTTTATGCTTGGCTTTCCAGGAGCAGGGAACTGCTGACTGTCAGACGTCAACATCCATCTGGTGTGACAATATATCTGTATATACAGCATATATATACATAAAGAATAAATGTTCACATTTTCACTACACAATTCACTTCTTCAACCAAGACATACTATACGCCATATCCCAAAATGTGGTCTGATAGAGATAGATTAGGATGAAATTTATATATATTTATAAATATCCAGTCCTACTACTACTTAAAGTTGGCCATTAAAAACAGGGTAAAAAGCTAGTAAAAAGCCGTAACCCAATGTTACGGCCCCCGAGGTCCGTATGAGAGAGAGTGACGTTCTCCCTGAGTCTGTGTGTGTGTGGGAGGCTATTCTGTGAATGGGACGGACTCGGTATAGAGATTGCCACACCCCCCGGAGCTTCTTTAGGAGTGGCTCGTTGAAAGCCCGCACCAATGGGGATTCTTCTCGTCTAGACGGAGATGACGTAAAAGGCCCGTGCCGACTGAAATTCCTCGGGGAGAGACTGTGTGGGAGTGCACACCTGTGTGGCTTGAGTTCTCCCCCGTGCTACAATTTATATTGTAGCATCCTTGTGTTTTGAGAGAGAGTTTTCTCTGTGACAACAACTTACAACGGCTGTGTGTATGAAAATTTGGGTTCTTTCTGTCGTCGGTTTCTGTGTGCTGTTCCTCCCGTGTGTGTGTGAGAGTTTCGCTCGGAGTGAGTAGATTTAATTTCATTGTTTGATCTGTTTGTTTTTCGCTCCTCGAGTAGTTTTTAGTTACTTGTTGTCTAGTGTTTTTTTTTGCTCTTAGAGTAGTTTTGAGTTGTTTGTTGATTCTACTGTAGTAGTAGAAATAGTGACCTTTGATTTCTATTTATACCGCGTTGTTTCGCTAATCCCCAGCAGGGTTCCTGCTTGTATTTTATTTTTCCAAACTATTGTTCTCGTTTTATTCAATGGTTGTCAGGTTTGTTGAAAACCTGTATGTTTCATTTGTAGTTTAAATCAACAGTAAAGAAATAGCCATTTGAGTTTGGCCTTCCGTTGCTTTATTTTTATCTTTACCCTTATGTTTACGTCCTTCCTCAACCCCTAGAGAGCTGGGGACGTAACAGCCAATCTCTTTAAGATTTCATATGATCATCAGCGAGAAGTGGGCAAAAACCTGGTCCGAGTATGTGGGAACCACGGAACAAAAAAAAATAATAATACCTCTAAAACAAAATTTAACACTTTTAATGGCCTTAAATTTTTCAATTTGAATTAATCACCTTTTAATACTTTTTAAATCCCCACGGACACCCTGAAAAACATCCAGCCCAGCCAGATCACCAACATGGACGAGGTCTCCCTCACTTTCGCCATCCCTGTGAACCAAACTGTGGAAAGAACGGGGACCAGCACAGTATCAATACAGACCACGGGGCACGAAAAGGTCAGCGTTCACTGTTGTTCTCGGTTGCCATGGTAATGGACAGAAACTTCTGCCTATGGTGATTTTTAAGAGGAAGACGGCAATCAAAAGGGCTGGATGGAGGAGGACAAAATGAGCGCCCATCTCACCGCCAGTGTAAAAAACCAGGAGCAGACAAATTCGGAGCTTGCCGTAATTCCAGGAGGGTGAACTAATAAACTCCTACCGCTGGACATTGGCATAAACAGGGCGTTTAAAGTGAACCTTTACTAAGACTGGGAGGCAGCGCCGGGCGAGTTACGCCACCGTATGTGAATGGATTGTGAATGCGTGGACTAATGTTTCTGCATCAGTGAGAAGTGGGCAAAGATCTGGTCCAAGTATGAGATGAGAGTATGTGGGAACACCGAAACACTGAGCAACAAAGTGTGCGATTCAAGCCAAATTCTAATACTATAAATTAAATAAACAACCAATAAAAGGTGCCCTTGGTTAAATAGGTGTGTGGAGGTGAATGTGTATGAGCTGTTTTGAGACCAATATTGTTCTCTTAAGATGACAGGAGACTTGCTAATCTCCGAGACACAATTCCAGACAGCCAATCAGCCAACACCCCATCTCATCAAGCAGAGCCTATTTCCACTCTCTTAATGACACTCTATAGCTGTTTATCTGTGGATGCTCTCATTCATCCAGGTCATAGTCATTTCCAAGAGTTTAAATCGAGGCAACTGGACTCAAGGATTGTTTTTTGAAGACGTTTCGCCACTCCCCCAAGTGGCTTCTTCAGTCCTGCTGAAGAAACCACTTGCTGCTATAGCTGTTAGGGCCATTAAACAGAGGGGGGTGGGGGAGGACGGAAGAGACCAGAAGGTGACGAGTTGCTTGAATGAACACAGGCAGAGAGGGGAAGCAACAAGAGGGTGAGGAGAGTGGCACAAACAGAGATAAAAGAGAGAATGTGGGATGGAGGGGAAGAGAGCCGGCCATATGAATCACAGCTATTTTTCCTTAGAGCAGGGGTGGCCAAACTTTTTTCGGGGAGGGCCAGATTCGATAATGCGAAACTCTCCGAGGGCCAACAGTCCCCGATGTCGTAAAAACGTGATGACGTGCCTTACGACAGATGCGTACTGAATAACGGAGTCAGTTTGGGAGAAGTGCCGCGTCTCTGTACAGCTGACAGTTTAACAACAGAGAACGTTAACAAGCAAAGACGGACTGCTCTGCTGCTCCAGTAAAACATCACAGTTTATAACAGTCTGCTTACACGGCACAAACTAATTCATGATTTACAAATGTTTGCATTTCTGGGGAGTTGCTTTTATCCAGCCGCCGGTAAAAAGGCCCGAGCAGGCTGCCGACCAGGACGCAGCCTCCCCGTGCAGCAGGGAGCAACGAGCGTCCCCCTCCCTGTCCATCATGTCGCTTTAACTTCTCTAATGGCTCCAGCATCGCTCCCTGCTGCCCGGCGCGGGCAGGAGTGGGCAGCAGGGAGCGACACGATGGACAGGGAGAGGGACGCTCCGCTCCTCTCCCCTGCGCTCCTGGAGCCCCCCAGTACTCCGGCACGTTCCCCAGAGAGGGACGCTCATTGCTGCACGGGGAGGCTGCTCTCTGGCCGGGCAGCCCGCTCCCATGCGCCCCGTCCATGAATTCTAATAGGGCTACTATACTACAACTAATAATAATAATATTTAGTGCGCACGTTATTCGTGGCCACAATGTATTTCTTTTACCATGTCACAGAGGGGCTCCTTGTACAGACGCTCTCTGATAGCAGGTTGTATGCAGCAGCATGTTTAGTCTCGTAGTCAACTGTGTCGAAGTGCTGAACCGGTGTTTTGCACCTTCGGAGCCCTAGCTGCGTAGCGTAGCTGGAACCAACAACCAAGCCCTGCAGCCCCGCCTGACGCACCACGATGCGGAGAGAGAGGGATAATGTTCTGCTCAGAGAATCATGATGCAAACGTTACACAATGAGTTAAAAACAAAAATAAGAATTGCCTGTTGATTTTGTATGATTTACTCTGTTTGGCTGGCGGGCCAAAAATAACACATTTTAAGATAGAAGCCGCGGGCCATAGAAAATCCGGTGTCCAAACTACGGCCCGCGGGCCAACTGCGGCCCGCGGGCCGTAGTTTGGACACCCCTGAATTAGATGAATACTACGTAATACGTACACTATGTACACTGGCGGCGATAAACCAATCAGCTGAACACTACGGTACAGTACAGGTATGCTTACCTTCGGCATGCTCCCGGCAGGTATGTTACCAGTATGCTGCAAAACAATATCATTTGTTTATTTACCTACGGACCCCTGAAGATGACACCAGTGAAGAGATTTTCATACGAGGTGCAATTCAAGCTGCAGGTGATGTTATGCGATTGCAAATGGAAATAGAGCAGCTTCAAAGGAATTTGGCATAAATGGATCTATGGTTCAGAAGTAGAGGAAGCTAGAAAATGAACTGCGTCAAACACAGATTCAAACCAGGAACCTTTATGCTACTGTAACTGTGTTTCTGTTATCTGTCCACACCGCTGTGTCTCTCAAATCTGCAAGACACCCACAAAGTGTGGGTGCAAAGAACACCAGGATTCAACCGACAGACAGAATACATTCATTATGATGATGATATTTTTCCGCTTTAAATGTAAGCGTGCATGTGTGAGAGCATTTAGCCTTTAGTACAACAAAGAATCATTGTTGCTAGAGGCGGATGATGCTGAAATTGCTCCCATTTGGCGGTACTGTCGGTGACGCCAAACTTTACAGCTAATTGACTGTGAATAAGAGCGAAGCCCTGTTAAGAAAGCATGGTGACTAACACACTTTAAAAAAAAAAAAGCCAATCTGTTTCCTTCCTCTCACTTCCCACTGTCTCTCATCTCGGCTCCCTTTTAGTCTTATTAACCTAGCATTCTCTGTTTATTCTCACCTTCAGTATTGATGAAACTGGCCTGTTTGAGTGCCACGTGATGGATCAGAGAGTGCTGGAATGAAATAAAATGCAGTTTGTTTCCTGTCTGATCCTTTTTTTTTTTTAGTAGAATGGCCTCCTCCCCCTGACCTGCGAGCACTGCTGTTTATTTGCTCTGTGACCTATGCTGCTGATGATTCGGCTCTGTTGGTTTGTCCTCTTGTTTTATCATTTCGTTTTTGTGTGGAAACATCACAACTGCTACTGCTGCTACTACAATATTAATACAACACAATACTCTGGTGCCCTGCAGTAGGGTTAGGGCTACTTAGCTTCCGGCCGGAGGTAGCAGCCAGCCAGAGAAGCTCCGCACACTGCGGGTGTATTAAGTTGTTTTTCGTAATTTATTTCTACTTTAAACACTCTACTTCGTAGGCAGGCACTGCAATAATGCGTCTTTTTCGGACTTTCTTTGTGGTCTTCATCGCTTTTGGAGCACAGCGGAAACACGCCAGGGCTCCATTGTTTACACCAGGGATCAGCTGATTTATCTCCAGCACAGCGGAATGTATGGCCAGCGACACGAAATCCCCAAAGAGCTAAGAAGGAAACAACGTGGAAGCAGAGGGGGCAAAAGAAGACAGCTGAGGAAAACAAGATACAAACCATATCTTCCTTCTATCATCATGGGTAATGTTAGATCACTGGGTAATGAGATGGAAGAGTTAACATCTCTCACAAAGAGCGAGTGTGTGTTTCGTGAGGCATCTGTAATGTGCTTTACAGAGACATGGCTGCACGAAAACATACTGGACTCTACCGTGAGTTTAGCCCGCTTTCAGTTGGTATGGGCAGACAGGAACTGCACCGAGAGTGGCAGGAAGAAAGGAGGGCTACTTGCGCTCTACGTGAACAACCGGTGGTGCAGCCCTGGACACATTACGGTAAAGGAGCGTGTGTGCAGCCCGGACATTGAACTGCTAGCGGTAAGTCTACGTCCGTATTATTTGCCCAGAGAGTTCTCTCACGCCATTGTACTCGTTGTTTACATTGTTCCCTCAGCTGAGGCGTCGCGGACTACTGACGTCATCAGCTCTGTGACTGCGAGGCTTCAGACTCTGCACCCTAATGCCTTCATAGCGATCTCTGGTGATTTTAACCATGTTAATCTGCCCACTTTCAAGCAGTTTCTGTAAAACAAGAGAAAATAAAACTCTAGATTTACTGTATGCTAATGTTAAAGAGGCATACAGCTCCATAGCTCTCCCTCCTTTGGGCAGATCAGACCATAGCCTAGTACACCTCAAACCCCAGTATATACCAGCAGTACAGCGGCAGCCGGTGACCACCAAAATTGTACAGAGGTGGACACTGGAAGCCCTGGAGACCCTGCAGGGATGTGTTCTGTGATGCTCATGGTGAGGATGTAGACACACTCACAGGAGGAGTTGGGATTGAACCACCACTGAGCCATTATTATGTATTATGTATTAGGTGCTCTCCGGATGGATTAATAGTGACATTTCTTGCTGGACAGAGTTTTTTATGCTCCCAGAGTGTTGGAGTAACTGGACAGTGGCTGAGGAGAACCACTACGATGTCTTGTGCAGATATCTGCTGGACTCGTTTTCTACCTGTGTCTCCTCAAGGTGGCGGTCTCCTCAGTCTATTCCAGCGGTAGAAACCCAAGATAATGTCTTTCTGACCCTGAGAGACCAGACGCAGCCACACCACACACAGCCATGAGTCATGGCAATGGGCGGTCAGGTTCTGAGCAGGAAAGTGACGCTATAACTTAACCTAGTATATAATCTACATGCAGATTATGTGCAAATTATACACACTGTCCCTCCCACTCTGTACTAAATCAAACAGTACTTTTACTCCCTAAGTTCTTATAAAACCCTGTCACCAAGCAAGTAAATTCACAGCTGCACTTATATTCTGTCTAAAAGAGGAATATAAGAGGGTTTTATTTGATTCTGGTGACAGGAAATAATAATAAAAAAACTATTAAATTACACACAGGGTCATTTTTTTTCGGAGGAAACTTTAACTTTTTATGCTGCAGAACCAAATCCAGACACACACATTAATCATCCATAATTGTCATTTTTCCGCTCTGAAATAAAGAGAAAGGAGAAGAAGAAGAAGAAGAAGAAGACATGGGAATGGAGCTTTGAATTAAAGATGAATGTAGTGGGGGGTCTGGAATAAAGCTAAGAGAGGCGTGCTGGCAGTCTGGATCAGTCTGAGTAACATATTCTGAATACTTGGATTACTTACATATTGAATTGCATTTTAAGTGATAGAATGTATAAAATCAGCCTCAGTTTTGGATGGAGTTAGCTAGCAGCTAACAGCTAACTAGTTCACTTATTCAAGTGCCAACAATGGGGGCAGCAGTGGCGCAGTGGTATAGCAGGTTTGTCCAAAAACCGGAAGGTTGGTGGTCGAGCCCAACTCCTCCCTAAGTCATTGTTGTGTGTCCTTGGGCAAGACACATCACCCGAGCCTGTGGCATGCCTTGCTAGTCATTGTATGACACTGCTTGGTAGCAGCCTTAAACAACTTTACTTTTTATTACTAAAGTATCTAAAATTAAAAAAAAATGTAACGGTGTCATGACTGAGGAGCATTAAGCATGCAGCGCTTTATCCTCAGACTCTGACCCCATCAGTCCACCTACACTGTCCTCTTTGTTGCCCGCAGCTTTCTGTCCAGTTTGCCGACATAAACCAAAAACTTTAGCTTTGTTCAAAAACTGTTGTATTGACGGTAAGAGCTCTCACTCCAATGACTATTTACCGTCATACAAACGTATATGACCACACAATGAGACAAGCGATAAACAGTCAGACATCTGCTGTGGACAAGATCTTTGTTGTAGGAAGACAATTACCGTCGTGTAATCCACTGAATTCAACAATGTAACTGTATTCTAATTACCATCTCTTTAGAGTGTAACTGTAATGGAATACAAAATATGAGAATACTCATATTTTGTATTCTAAATAAGTAACGTCGGTACATGTAATCTGTTACTCCCCAACACTGCATACAAGGACTGAAATGAAAGCAAGCAGTTGGACCTGTTTTGACGTCTTCACCGAGTCACATGAGAAGATCAAGAACATCGAGAACACCCTACCGCGAGTTAAAGCACCTAACTGAAAGAAAGCAAAAGTGCTACAGAGGACACACAAATACCTTCCCCTCCCCACCTTGTACTGCTACTTGCCTGGGGAGGTCACGCATTATACTTATATTTGGTTTTACCTATTGTGAAAGTGTTAAAGTCTACACCCTAAATTTAAGATGCCTACATTTTCCAATAGAAAAAAAAAACACCTGTCTTCTATTCAGGACAATATGGTAATTCTGTGCAGTAATGTGTCTGGGATAAGTGATTATATATATTTTATGTTTATTTTAACATCCTGAGATGATTTGCTATAGTGAGTGCCAGCTAGCATTAGCTTGAGAGGTTTGTCACCTATATGTTGCTATTGTAATTTCTGATAACGGCACAGATAAATTGTGTTTGATTTGAAATATTCAACCGTAAGTCACATGTAAGCAGTCAGCATCCAATGCTAAGCTGTTCTGTAAGAAGCATTTGAGATTGAGATTGAAAGATTATAATAAATTGTATTTATTGGTTAGCTAGATGCTAAAATGATCTTCTCATTTGACTGGTCAAGAGGGGCAAAATTAGGTGTACCACTGTCGCCAGAGGTTAACAGCAGATTTTAGTTGTGAGCTAGCATTTGAAGCATAGCGGCTAATAGATCGGCTGAAGCCAAGAAGCAGCTGTTCATGTGGGATCATTACCTGGTGAGAGGCTCTATGGGACTGTCAGGGTGGACAAACTTTCCACAATGCACACTAAAGAAAAAACAAACACAAAACAAAACAGAAGAAGGGAGGAAGAGAGAATGAAAATCAAAAAATCAAACCCATGCATGGTCAAAATAATAATAATAATGTGAATGAAGGCAGTGAAAACAGGAAGTTGTATCCATTCTACCCTGCAGGCCAATCTGATCAGCCCACCATTGTTCGCATCAGTTCACTTTCTGATTCTCAGTCAGTCTTGCTCGTCCATCTCTTACCACTTTCTATTGTTTTCCTTCTCCTTTCCTTTTGTGTTGTTTGTACAAGCAGATGACTGATGATGATGATGATATGCGAGCCGAATGCCTTAATAATTAAAAACAGAGGAAGCAGGAAGAGAGGAAGAGAAAGTGTCAGAGCTCCACGCTTCCTCACACTTGTTAGGATTGAAGAGGGGAGGGCGAGAGGCTATTCGCAAAACATTGGAGTGATGAAGAGAACAAGATGTTAGTGAGCTGAATATATCAGAAAGATGTGAAAAAACTAGAAGCATTAAAAAAAGAAAGCCCTGCAGAGGAGGCTTTCTGGATGCAGGTTTCTCTTAATTTAGATGTCTCCTCTGTGAGTGATGGCTAAGTAGATGTGGAGCATAAGCTGTTTCAGTTCAACTGGATATTGGACCCCACTTGCAAAGATGGTTTGTTCCACAGAAACATAGCCCTGGAAATGGTATTTTATTGTATCATGATGAAGTTTTATTGTCTTCAAATTGTTTTATTGTTTTACTTTTGTTATAATAAATGCTTACTGCATCGATTTTCAGTTAGCATTATGTTTAATGGGTTTAATTGGTTGTACAATGACTGATGAAAAGACGACTAAGGCCTGGGTACAATTCCAATTGTCCAGTTCACTTTACGTCCACTTCATGCAAAAGTTTTTGATCATTTTTAATCCGTTTGGTTAGGTTTGAAAAAAATGTCATGGTTTTTGGTGTTGGTTTTGTAGTTTACTACTCCTTTACTGTGCAATCACACTAGGCTCTCAGACCTAGGGAACCAAGGGACCAAGGGAAAGCTTAAGGCCTGTGTTCATTTTCATTTTCATTTTAAATCTGAAGAGAAGAAGAAAGAGAAGAAATGAAAAGGCTTGGAGGGCTCCTGTGGCACTCAGATGGCTTTGTATTACATCAAATACAGTACAAATGTGTGTGACAGACATCCTAAGTACAGTGCTGAGGACACGTAATGACACCTTTTCCCTTTGCAAACTGTCTTTTAGCTGCAGTTTCTCCTGACTGTGTGGCATTTCAGTCCCGTCGCCAAAAACATCAGATAGCTGTCACTCAAAAGCCCCCTATAATTAAGACGGACCGCAAGACCTAATGTGATAAAAAAACAAGTGAGTACCGTATTTTCTGGATTATAACTTTTTTCATCCTTTGGCTGGGTATGCGACTTATACTCAGGTGTGATTTATATATTAAAATATACAATAAGTTAGCCTTGTGTCCTGATGTCCCATTACAAATATAATGGTAGCTGTTCTGTCCCTCTCCTGACAGTTCTCATTCACCTCCATCCAGTTTGTCCACACTTTGCATACCGAGCATAGGTGAGCATAGGTGACTGAGACTGAGCTGAGACTCAGACCTCACCTGGCAATAAGGAATTCTATTTTCTGATTGGTCTATTTGTCGCTAATTCCAGACAGCTATATGAGCGCACAGTAGTCTGCCTTTTACTCATTTATACGATATTTATAGGAATTTCTGTGCGGTGAAGCTAATAATTTCTCCGCGTGAGGTCTTGTTGGAATGTGTGTGTCTCACTCTCAATGTCCTGCAGCCGCACCACATAAGTTAAGAGGAATTCAAGAGGCAATGTAACACTAAAAACATAGTGATTTACATAGGCCCACCTCTCATGGACGGCAACAGAATAGACACCGCATTGTGTTTATAATGGAGACAGCGAATAAACACGCACTGACGTGTATTACTATATTTATTTCAGGAACCTGACTACAGAAAATCCAAAGTCTGTGACCTAAAAATTACCCAATATTTCAGAGCTCCCCCTAAATGTCTCAAAGTAGGCTTTCAGGGGAGCTCATGTCCTTTTTTTGGCTGGTGTGACTAATACTCCGGTGTGACCTATAGTCTTGATAATACGGTATATGGGGATTGACTCAGTTTTGGAGGGAACCCTCAAGTGGCCATTTGTGGTACTGCAGTTTTTTTTTGTTTCATGATTTTTATTTGTTGGTGCCCGATCACTTGGAATAAATTGCCGGAGGACAAACATCACATAAGTGCAACTGGGTATCAGACTTGTTCACAGGCAGGACACAGGTCCATGTGAAGCTTCATGCCATCTATCGTACTGAACACTGCCTTTCCAGACAAGGTGTACTTCTGTAAGCGCTCCCTTCTAAGGATGCTGATTGGCCCAAACCACCTTCACTTCAGCCACAAGCCTGGCCTGACATCACAATGTCATTAAACATGTAATGCAACAGCAAAGTTGGACATCTTAACATATGTATTGACTAAAAAAAAAACACCCTCAAGTGGCGACTGGAGGAACTGCAGTTTTTGACCCGTCAGGTTAAGCTATGTGACTCTGCAAGTCTAGTAACATTCATCATGCCTGAAAGCTTACTTAGCTCGAACTTTAAAGCAGTGATATTTTGCTTTCCGCTTGTCATCTTCATGGCAGTTGGGGCGGAACAAGGTGAAACTTTCATTAGCAGCCTCAGCTGCCATTAAAACCCTTTTCGTTCCTGGTGACTTTCTCACCTCAGCTCGGCTCTACAAGTTTAAAAATACAAGCCACCTCATTTACATAACTTTCACACACACCTCTCAGCAGTCCTTTACCAGGAGTGGTGTGACTGAGGAGATAATTGGGATGGGAGATGAATAGTGTGTGTGTGTGGGGAGTGTGAGAAAGAGACGCCGCCTTGGTGAACTTGTTAGCAGTAAAACAGTGTCTGTGTTGGTGGGGTCGGTATCTCTGCTGCACAGTTCAGAGGCAAGATTGGATTGAAAAAGCATCCTGACGACTCTTTTGGAGGTGAAGCGTGTAATTGGAGCAGTGTGTTTGTCTTTCTCAGATGCTATGGTCCTAAATTTCATTTTAGCCTTGTCATCCTCACGTTTTTTGTTTTTTGTTTTGCTTTCTAGTTTATCTCCTGGGGAGCAGCAGAAAGTTACTTCTTCATAAAAAAAGAGTGTGTCTTCCGCTGAATAGATCCCAAGTTCAGAGGGATGTGCAGGGAATATCCGGCATCTGGCATCATACACAGAGACAAAAAGGGGGGTTAGGGGAGGACTTTCATATAGATTTTGTTGCCAGGTTGTGAAATCATAGTCTCTGCAATGCCTATAGAGATACAGCGGGAGATGGAAAGAAAATAGGACCAAAGAAGATGTGGAAGCCATGGAAAGCCAGACTGTCAACCAGTCCGCTGAATCTGGAACAGAAGCCAGGAGGGACAAAGGTTCTCTGACAGTTGACAGAAATTGCAGGATGACGATTCCTGTTTATTTCACATGGCTTACCTCTACTCCTATATATTGTACACTCATTTTCAATGCTACCTTGTGTTAGCCCTGTTTTAGTCATCACTAATATCCTGTTTAAACACAGCCTCAGTACAGGTTGACTGCATGCATAGAGGATGTTACAAAAGGGACTTTAATCCTGACTGATGCAGGGAGGAGGAGCTTCCATTTCTTCCGCAGACACCATGTTTCAGAAAAAGGCTCAAAGGACTGGCCTTGATCAAGCAAAGAAACCAAGTTCTAACACACTGTAAAAAACATAGGAAGGATAGTGGTAAACTCTCATCTTCCAGGAAGAAATGTGGTTGGAAATGCATCTTTAATGATTGTGATCAAGGACTTCTTACTCACTAATACTCACTAAAAGGATGCTAATTGATCCAGTCAAGCTTCCATTGCTTCACAGCCACAAGTATACATCCTGTAGCTTGAACTCTGATTAGATGGATCTACACCCTGACTAAAGCTGGATCCATACTCCGCGAGACAAAGACATTTTTCCCCCCTGCAGACGTTACGCCCACAAAATCCGCACTCCTGTGCACAGGGTCCGGGCCGAACTTTGTCTTTCAAGGCTGTGCGGCAACCATGCTGTGATTGGTCGGAATTTATTGTGGGCGTGATGAAAGTGGAGAAGCGCAAGAGCCTCTCCAGGTATATAGGTAGGTGTATAAACAGCACTGATTCAACAGATTTAGATAAGACCATACTGGTTTTGCATGATGAGCAATAAAAGAAAGAAAGGCAAGTCAGGGTGATTTGTCACCAATAACTCCAGACAGCCATTCACACATACCAGATGGTGACTGTTATTACCATTCTATATACTACATACCCGGGCATAATAGGCTCGTTAACAATGTCTGTATATCTTTGCTATTGTTACTTTTAATGTCGCATCTTCACAGCTCATCACCGGACAGTTTGAAGTATCGCATATTGGAACACAGTAGATGTGCAAATGTGGTCATAATGGCACAAACACTGAATCTTTGCTATTGTTACTTTTAATGTCGCATTTTCACAACTCATCGCTGGACATCTCATGCTGTTGCAGGCACCCTCTCTGTATAATGCCCTCTTGCCATGGCACAAGTCCTTGTGGTGTGTTAAAAAACTCAGCAAAGTCTTTCCTTATAGTTTAGTGGGCGGGCTGTATGAGGAGTTCTGCACACACGCGTCTCGCGGAGTATGGTACCTCAGTGCGGAAAAGACCTTTTTTTTGTATCTCTTACCACCCGTGGAGCGCGTTCTCCGCTCTTTGTCTCGCGGAGTATGGAACAGCCTTAAGTCTTGAAGAGCTAGCATAGTAGATGCTAACCACTGCTATGGTTATTGACGCCATTTCCCATAACTTTCTGCGGAGGCTAGTCACTAAAATATGTTAGATACTTTCTGAAATCAGACTTTATTCTATTGAAGATCACTGCGTAAATGCAAGAAGTTCCAACAAAGTTTCATTTCTGTGTGATAGGCACATGGGATAGCACAGAGAATGTAGTAAAACTGTGGCACCTCTACCAAGTAGCTGAGGAATTGAAACCCATGGGCTAGCCTCTGGGGTGGCTGGCATCAAAAAAAGTGCCTCTATTTACGTAGACTGCCATGTTTTTTGAGCGCTTGGTCGCTTTGAGTGACAGGCAAATACTGATTCATATTCCAATCTTCCTATATCTGTGCCCCTCTTTGCCTGTATTTGGATTAAACATGAAGGTAGATGCTACCAACAACCTTCTGCAGGGACAAAGATGTCCTCAGAAACCTATATGAGGTCATAGTCTGTGTTTTATTAAAGTCCATGTTTTCCTGCAAGAAGAAAAATGACTACTGTACCCTTTCCCACTGTAGACAAAAACCAGATTTTAGTGCGTATTAGTAGTTTTTTTTTTCTAAAGAGAAGAGAAAAAAAGGAAGCAGACAGAAGGCTGTTAGACACACACAAACCAAAGCCATTCATTCGACAGTTTATTGTGGGTATGACACATCCACAGTCCATCTATCCATCCAAGCAGACAACGGCAACGCAGATGAATGAGATTTCAGACTCATAGGCGAGGTTGATTTGGAGCAGGGCTGACAGAGTCCCGAGCTGCACATATGCTGTCTCGCTTTACATTACATTCTCTCACCCTCTTACCTCTCCTCTATGCTCATTAGTCTGGTTCATACTGGTGATTCATGTCATAAACTGTGTTTGCTGTCTTCCTTGTAGTTTTGTGCCTCTCTTTCTCTCTCACTTTGCACTCTCTGCCTCCAGACCTGCATGCTGCCCTGCGGTCCGGACCCTGAATGTTCCAACGCTTATTGACTACACCAGTCTCTGCTGTTCATCCTTGTTTTAATTATTATTATTTATTAACTGATGACATTTTTTCACTGCCTGTTATTTAAAGGTAGGGTGGGAGATTTTGAAAACTCAGTGAGTCAGCCAGATTTCGAAAGTAAACACACGCCCCTTTCTCTCCGAGCTCACCCCGAAGCCATGCCTCCAATCACATGGATGCGCATTATATATAGCTTCCACAGATGATTCATATTCTTCGTTTTAATGCGTAACTGCATAACTAATTGGTTGCTATCGGATTGTAAAGAGTTAAAAATTACACTAATTTAACAAAAAGTGCATCAGAATGAAATCTCCTACCCTACCTTTAACTGTAAGTGTGGGGACATTGCTTGTCTTCAGTTTTATAACTTGTTTTGGCCTTATTAAAAGCCCTGCACACAAAACCCACAGATAGGCCTGACATGATGTGTGACTGACTGTGAGAGATTCCATACAGACGCGTTCACTGTTCTCATGCAGTGCGTTCACATGATGCCACAGCTGCAGCAGTTGTTTCATGAATGACTCAGTCTATAAAAGTTGAGGCTTTGTGTGTGTGTGAATATGCATGTCACTGTGCAGAGAGACTTACTGTTCATTGACGACAAAGATGCAGTTGTCTTGGGATGGGACGCCTGACACCGGATGCTTACATGTCACCTTTCGCTCATTGTGGCTGGGTGTGGGGGGTAGAGAAAGGGGGAGACAAAAGTAAAGACAACGTTAAAGGAATTACACAAATGAGAAATGAACATAAAAACTTCTCTGCATCCGAAAAACTTGGAAGATGAAAATCAGCATCTGGCAGGCACACGACAGGAAAGCTTTTACAACGCACTCGTTCACACCTGGATAGGGGGGTGATGCTAAACTTCAGCATGATGTCCTGTTGACGATGACCTTCAAAATAAAGCTCAGATATCCCTTAAAGAACTGCATCCACGTTGCTGTTGCCCAGCAGAACGGACTGTAAGGGAATGAGTACACAGCAGAACAGTGAATTCTCTCTCTCTCTCTCTCTCTCTCTCTCTCTCTCACCCTTCCCCTTTTTCCTCTTTTCCTTTGCTTTAGATTCAGACTTCCCTATTGTTTGCTCCTTTTTATTTGTTGGAGTGACTGGAGTGTGACATAAATTATTTATAGATTTAACATTTTCAATGCCTGTGGCTCTTCATAAGCATTTATTAATATACTGTATGTCTGACGGATGTCAAGAGGTATTATTTTTGGTGTCGTCTTTTCAATTAGTTTAACCATCAGGAATACAGAAAGTTAAACCTTTTTTAAATCTTTTTTTTCATTCACATTCTTATGTATGGTATATATCTTTTTTTACTGAACAATATTGGCAGTATTTAATTCAAATCTGTCAACACAGTCAATCATCTTGTTTCTACTCCTCCGTCTGTTTGCTTTTCACATCCGCCATTTTTTTCTGTCTCTCACTGGGCTTGGGGTGGAAGGGGTTAAAATAAATAAATAAAATGAAATAAAATATGTCTTCCTAACTTCAGATATTTTCTCTCCTTGACTCCCTGAGCTGTTTTTCTCCCTGGTCAGATGCTGCGTCACAAGAAATCTGGTGACTGCTTCACCTCCTGTCCCACAAAACACACAGGAGTTTTGTTACCCATCCTTAAAAAAATACCATGGCAATGATAATGAAGTTAAGGAAGGAGTTATGACACACACAGCTTTGTGTGTGTGTGTGTCATAACTCTCACTGCACTGTGATAGAACCTCCTAGAGCTTGTTACAAACTTTCCAACAACAGTGCTGTTATTTATGACATGGAGAGACACACACACACACACACACACAAAAACAGCTAAAGCTGTATGTGGAGCAAGCAGGAGGAGGTGATGTAACTGAGGGGAAAAATAGTCTTTTTCCCTCTTTGAAACGCGTCATCTAAAATCTCAACAGCATAACACACAAACAGATACTCACACACAAAGCCAGCAATGAAACAGCAAAAATCTTTACAACTTACAATGTGGCTCTAAAAAAATGATGACAGTTCAATTCCCAGTTTTCGGAAATTATGTGTCAGCAACATGAACATGGTGGGACTGTTACAAGTGGTAGTAACTTAAGCAGTTTTTATGCGCACCTAATGTTAATGTCTTAATTTAGAATGAGCACATGGGACAGCCCGAAATTGTACAGT
The DNA here is from genome assembly GCF_900634625.1 of Parambassis ranga. NCBI lineage: Eukaryota > Metazoa > Chordata > Actinopteri > Ambassidae > Parambassis > Parambassis ranga. The sequence continues at coordinate 28,581,656 of NC_041023.1, read as the reverse complement.
ATATGTTGTTGGTGTGTGGCTCTGTGGTGCAATGGATAGTGCATTGGACTTCTAGTTAAACACAGAAGAAGTGATGCAAAGGTCGAGTCCCACCAGAGTCAAGGTGCTGTTAATTTGAATTTTCCCCCGAATTGCCCTGTGGGACCTCTACTTCAAATCAGAATAAGGACCTTAATCAGATTATGGATGCATGAGGTGTTGTAACTGTTTATACTGAATGCAAAATGTTGATGTGACTGAATTTCATTAGTTATTTGCAACTCTCCTAGGCCGAATATGGAATAGATTAATTATCCATTATCCAGTAGTGATGACACAGCAAATCATATTTAAATACATGATAAATATAACAAAACAGTACTTTATACTTTAGGTAATAGGCTGACAGCCTCTGTGCTGACACCTGAGTGATAATCCCTAGCCTCTTGGGGGGGGGGGGGTGTTTACAGCAGATGGAGCTTGAGTGTACACTGTTTTCACACCCACATCTGGAGATGCCAGATGTGCAGATGATGAGCTGAGCTGTGGAGGGAAAGAGAGGGGTCTCCTCCTGCGTGTAATTGAGGCAGCCATCAAGCAGCATGGCAGGGTTGTGTGCAGTGTTGTGCTACTACAGCACCCCTTGCAGCCATGAGTCAACCCCCCCGCAGCTGGAGGCGAGCAAGGCCAGAGGGCTGCAAAGGCCAACGCACTATGAGGGTAATACACATGTAAAGAAATGAACGTCAGTCCCAACCTGCATCGCCGTGACAAGGCTTCCCTTAAATGAAGTCACAGTAGCAGAATAATAACTGCATCAGATAACAAGGCGGCACAGCGAATATCGAAAAAATAACAACAACAAAACGACAAGTTGTGAATCAACCATCATGGCAGCTTTCAACAGGCATTCAACAGCTCTGACATGAAGAAATGTTCCAAACCACAAGCATCATTACACTCGGAGACAAATCACAGCCGGTGCACTCGAAAGAGAGAGCTGCACCTTATCCGATCTTTACTTCAGTCACAACATCAATACTGGTCCTCCGCAGAGCCTGACAGACCGCTGCTGTCTGACTCACCTCCAGTCATCACACGTCAGCTCATGATCACAAGACGCCTACAGGAGGCGCCGTTCTTAAATGCCAACAGCATTCTTTGTTGCCATACAACGACATACGAAAACTCATGCCATCAATGTTGCTTTTCATATTGTACTTAACAGTAAAAAAATGGGCAGCAGTGGCTCAGTGGTAAAGCAGGGTTGTCCGATAACCGGAAGGTTGGCGGTTCGACCCCAGCTCCTCCCTAGTCATTGTTGTGTGTCCTTGGGCAAGGCACTTTACCCACATTGCCTCCAGTGCACTCACTGGTGTATGAATGCGTATGAATGGATCGGCAGTGGTCGGAGAGGCCGTAGGCGCACCTTGGCAGCCACGTCTCTGTCAGTCTCCCCCTGGGGAGCTGTGGCTACCACTGGTAGCTTACCACTGCCACTGTGTGAATGTGGTGTGAAAGAATAATGCATCTCAATGTAAGCGCTTTGAGTGCCTGCCCAACAGAGCAGAAAAGCGCAATATAAGACCAATGCATTATTATTATTATTATTAAAACAGCTGCAAAGGTCATGGCCAAACCAAAAATATTCTGACCAATGACAGCATTGATAAGGTCTCCAATATATCAGCAGGAGAATGTTATATTTATAGAAAAAAAATTAAATAATAAATGTGTAGAATTAACAGTAAATAAAAAATGAAAAAACTTATTAAGTAATAAAAGTAAAAAAACATATTAAGTAATAAAATATTAAGAAATTACAGTAATTACAACAAAAGAAGTTGACATTATCTGCCAGTCAGTTTGTAAATTCATGAGGATAAAACTGGAGGATAAGACTGTATTTGATGTTAAAAAATGTAAGGCTTTATTAACAAAAAAAGATTCATCAGAAGGAAAAGAGAAAAATAAAAAAAACACAGCCTCTAATCTGTATTAATCACTTGCTGAGCGACTAAAGCTAAAATTGCCTGAAGTCATTCACTTTATATGGGCAAAAGCGACTAAAGTGCCTAAAGCTACAAAATTTGAGTGACTTCAAAAAAGTTGAAGACAGTTTAACTTTATGCAAAATTAGCTATGACGCGTTTTGGCTCTGAAACACTGACAACCAATCAGAATGTAGACATGCATGGCTTGCGTGGCTCTCGGGGGACATACTCGACTTTAGTCACTCTTGGTGTGAATGCATGGTAATATGTTCCTCCTGCTTGTGGTCTGTGGAGAATAAATAATCTGTGTTTAAGAGTTAGACCATCAGGTAATAAATCAGTGAGAGAAACATGGAGGCAGAGGGAAAGAAGAGAAGGAGGTGAGAAACAAACTGTAAACAAAGGATGCCAAGACAGACAACAAATACAACACAACAGAGGAGAGCCAACTCACAGAGGCTTCCTGTTTGTGATGGCAAAACAAAAAAAACACTTACAGCTCAGATGTTATGACATGAAATAATAATGCAGCAAAAGGAGGAAGATAAGGACGAGGAGAAAAGTGGAGTAAAACTGGGAACACTCCGATTATCCACATTTCTGCTGAGCATCAAAGTAAACACTGACACAACTCTGCACATTTTTGATGTGATGAGCTTACAAACTGAGTAAACACAGGAGGAGGAGGAGGAGGATACTGTTCCTATCGTTGCCTCCTTTTGGTGTCAAATACACTGCTCAAAAAAATAAAGGGAGCACTAAAGTTGAAAATCTTAATTCATTACATAGTGGAGTACGTTGACAACAAAATAACATAAAAATGATCAATGTAGATCACAATGTATTATCCCATGGAGGTCTGGATTCGGAACCATACTCAAAATAAAAGTGGAAAATCACATTACAGGCTGATCCAACTTGAGTGGAAGTTCCTCAAGACAAGTCAAAATGAAGCTCAGTAGCGAATTAGGGGTTAATTTCTCAGAGCAGCAATGGGACAAAGCTGTATCTATTATACATTGTACCACACCCTGTGCAAGACTGCAACTGATACAGTTCAAGGTTTTATTCCAGGTTTAGTACTCAAAATTACATCTATCAAAAATCTATCCAAATGTAATAGATCAATGAGATAGATGTGGTGTCTCCCCATGTAATTTAAGCCATATGTATCTCACTTTTTCTAAACTACATACTTTTTTTCCACAATTCTTTCAAAAATATTGGAAACCCAAGTTATAGTGGATCCCTTTTAGCTGTGTTTGGACTTCCAACAGGCTCCAGAGTCCATAATCAAACACACTCAGAATTACTATCCTTTACCTCTCTATTGGCGAGGCGTTGTATCCTCCTTCACTGGAAAGACCTCAAACCACCTTCTGTGTGTGTGTTCTGTGTGGCCTCCACATGCCTGTATGACCTCCCTACAACACCTGGGCATGCTCCCGATGAGGCAGTGGATGCTCTCCTGAGGGATCTCTTCCCAGACCTGGATTAAAGCATCAGTCAATTCCTGGACAGTCTGTGGTGCAATGTGGCAGGGCTCTAGAGTGCGACCATTTTGGGCGCACATGCGACCCAATTTCTCAAAGGTGCAACCAAAAAATATCAGAGGTCGCACTGGTACGACCAGCTGTAAGAGGGAGATACATTCTCCGCGACTCTCAAAAGTCTCCAACAACAGACACACAACAGGCCCATATCGTGGTCTCAACCAATCAGAGACGGTGAAGGGCGGGACCTCCGTGTGTGTATCTTTGAAAACGTGTCTGCTGCGGTCAGCCGAGACCGAAAATTCATAAGAAGAACGCGGACATATGCTGCGCAGAGCTGATGCTGTGTGCTAAAGCTTGTTCCATACTGCACGAGAACAGAGAGATCTGTTCATGTTACCGAGGTGACGAGAACAAAGTCCGTTTCGGCCCGGACTTTTTAAAATGTGTGTGCAGAACTCATGCGGCCCTCTCACTGTAGCGCGCAGCGCGCGCACACACAGACAGACAGGGTTTAAAGACGTTTCGCTGCAGAAACCGCAGTTTAAGTGAACATGTGCGGAGGAGGAAGAGTTGTTGCTACTATGCGGGTTTTGATAATTTGCTGTTGACCTGAATGAGTGATGATAACGAGCCGGTAATGTTCGAAGAAGGGGGGCGTGACGTGCTCGTAGCATCATAACAGACTGAACAGCAGGTCTGAGGACAGTATCATCTGACCTGTGAGGTTCATCCATGAAGGCTGATTCACTTTGACTGACAGCAGTCAGCTGGTTTTAAGGAGTTATAGAACATGGTTACATGACGAACGCCCATTTAAAAAGTATTATTATCCTGCTATAGTGGACCATTGTCTGCCAGGATGATGTCTGCATACAGCTAAAACTGTAACAGACAGAATGAAGAGTCTGTCAGCTGGAGCTCAGCTTTAGAAAGAGAGGAAGAGAGGTGAGGAAGATGAGAGAAAGAGATACTGTAGCTGCAATAGAAACGTGTTGAAGAAAACAAAATATATATCTCAATCACAACTATTAAATAAATAAAGGTGTATATAATTTAAATAATTTTTAATTCCCATTGCCAGATAGATAAGTGAGGAGCGACAGCCAGAAAATACAGAGAGAACGCAAACAGGGAAATGAAGAGTTCTGTAACTTTGAATCTTCATTATGGATTTCTGACAGGCAGACTTGTTGGCTAGTTTGTCCATAATTTGAATAAGTACTATCGGTACATGTATTTATTTATTTTTATTTACCTGTGTTCATTAAACAAGGTCCAAAGTCAGTTTAGGATGATATGTGATTATTAAGCCTGTTCATATTTCCTAGACATCAATTTTTGGACCTCAGTATTTCTAAAACTTTGGCTACAGCCCTGCGAGGCCCATCAGGTAAACAGTGGATGTAGCTGCAGATGATGAGAGAAGATGAAAAAAACTTCTGCATTAAGAAAGGTGTCAAGTTAAGGCCTTAAAGGCCATAAAATATATGGACAGCATTTAAAAAACAAACTGCTGTGTGATGCGGTGCACCTAACTTGTGTGCCGGTGCACCCAAGAAAAAAAGGTTAGGCGCACCGGTGCAACCAGTGCAAAAAGTTAGTCTAGAGCCCTGTGTGGCATTGGTGGATGGAACGAGACATGGTGTCCCAGATGTGCTTGATTGGATTCAGGTCTGGGGAATAGGCAAGGCCAGTCCATAGCATCAATGCCTTCATCATGCAGGAACTGCTGACACACATCAGCCACATGAGGCCTAGCATTGTCATGCATCAGAAGGAACCCAGGGCCCACTACACCAGCATATGGTCTCACAATGGGTCTGAGGATCTCATCCTGGTACCTAATAGCAGCTACCTCTGGGTAGCAAATGTAGGACTGTGCAGTCCTCCAAAGAAATGCCTCCCCACACCATTACTGCTCCAAAACCGAGTCATTGTTAAGATGTCAAACAGCTAAAATAAACTTTCAGCAGAACTGAAGAAGCCACTTGGGTGAGTGGCGAAACGTCTTAAAAAAACAATCCTTGAGTCCAGTTGCTTCGATTTAAACTCTTGGAAAAGACTGGATGAATGAGAGCATCCACAGATATAGCTGAAATAAACATGTTTATATCCTGGTAAAAAAAAACTGTGTGGTTGCTCATTTGTGGACCTCACTTTTCTGTCAGGCTTAGTGGGTATACATAGGCATTTACACAGAAACTGCAGCAAACACTAACCAACAATGTCCACCTGTTCAACTGCTTGTTAATGCAAAATCTAATCAGCCAATCAGATGACAGTAGCTAGGTGCATTTCTGCATGTGGACGTGGTGAAGACGACCTGCTGAATTTCAAAGTGTTAGGTGAACACAGCGACTGATGTAGTGTTTACTGAGAACGGCCTAAAAAAGGAGAACAGTGAGCAGCACTTCTCTGTTAATGTCAGAGGTCAGTTGTCAGACTGCTTGAAGCTGACATAAAAGACAACAGGAACTCCAATAAGTACTAGTTCTGAAGTCTGCAGAAGAGCATCTCTGAATGTACAACAACCATGAAGCCGATGGACTACAACAGCAGAAGAGCACACTGGGTGTCACTGCTCTGGCAGCTTAGAATCTTCACACCCACTTGTGTAGACCAAGCGAATGAAATCCAGGCAGCAATTTCTCCCTAACACATCTGGTGATGCAAATTAAAAAAGGATTGACATCCTGTGTGGGCTGAGGTTGCTTAATCTGTCTCATTTGCCTGCCCTCTGAAATCCACTGTAAAACGTCTTTCCGAGCCTCATATAACTGCATTAGAGGCATTAAAAGCTAGGAGAATTACACAGTGACATAACAGAATGTGTCAAAATCCCTAGATAACCCATGGTAATATTACTATTACTATAACAGAGGTGTAAAATGACATTGACATTATACAGTACGATGATGACAAAAGACAAAGCAATGTGTGGAGAGATAAGACATTTTGTGTCTAACCTCTGAGTGCTTTCACATTACCAGGGACTTATTCTACCTGCCATTTAAAAGCCATAAAGAGAGGATAAGCCCATCTCTTGTCATTAATGGGAATCTGAACTCGACAGCTGAGTCAATCCTTTTCAAAATCTGCGCGGAGGAGCAAACTGCTGCGGAGATTAGATCTTAACACACACATATGACACATCAGCAGGTGTGGTGTGTAGACAAACACACACACACAGACACACAGACGCCGTCTTTGAACAATAGCTCAGCTAATACCATGTATGTGAAAATGTCAGCTAATGTTTAATGTCTTTAGTCATCAGTGTGGACAAACGTGCTTTGCTTTAAATGCCATGTGAAAAAAAAACCCTCTGTGTGGTCAGATGTGTGTCGGCCACATATCCCCGTGTCCACGGCGGCTCTCCTCCCAGCAGAGCGGCTGCCATTCGCCTCTCTCCCTCCGGCCAGGCTGCTAACCTTTTAGAAAAGGCCACCAGCAAAAACCCCCCACACCCTTCTCCCTTTTCTTTCCTTTCTTCTTGGTTTTCTCTTCATATCCGCTTCTCCCTTTCTTCCCACTGCCCCCTCCCTGACCTTTTCCTCTCTCATTTTCTCTTTTACCTTCTTAATTAGGTCTCTCTCTCTCTCTCTCTCTCTCTCTCTCCATTAGCCAGCCCTTCAACTGCATCTCTCTCCATCCCCATGTGACCTTTTTTACCTCTCTGCTCTCCTCTTTCCTCCTTCCTCTTCCTCTCCTTGCACCAGCCCTTCCTTCCTTTCACCTTAGATTGCACGGCTCACTGATGTTTGCACACTTCTGCTTTAGGGAGGGTGGGCAAACACATTCAATCTTTTAAAGGCTATAAGCTAAACCTAGTGCAACTGAAAGGTCCTGAAAATAAAAGGAGTGTGTTCAAGTTTTTTAGGCACAACGATTGCTAATGGTTTTGCATATCAGCATGACCCTGAAGTTGACCTTTTGATCTCCAGGTTTTACTCAATCCTTACTTGAATCTGTCCAAAAAAAATTCATCAAGAGCGTTCTAAGACATCTTACACAATAAGTTGAATTATGGGTAAAAAAAATTATGACAATGACCAAAAGACACAAGTTGTGGGTCATCGTTTCATATCTCTCTTTTTCACAGAAGCCCAGTTGAAAGCATCATCAAATCATCTTTATGTTTATAAGTTAGTACATATTAGGGATGTCCCGATCCGATCACGTGATCGGAAATCAGGCCCGATTACGTGATTTCAGACTCGATCGGAATCGGACATTACCTCCCGATCAGGACTCGGATATATATTTATCAGGGCTGTCAAAGTTAATGCCTTCTATGCAAGGTGGCTCTGTGTCTTGTAGTGTAGGGGTATGACAGCTGCTTTTGGCGTGAGAGGTCCTGGGTTCGAGACTTCAATGCTGCGTGTGTGAAATCTCCCAGTGTGGCGGTAGCGCGACACACACACACACACACACAGACACACACACACACAGGTTTTGCTGCAATGAGTGCCTTTATAGAGAGTCCGGAAAGTATCGGATCGGGACTCGGTATCGGCAGATACTCAAAATCAAATGACTCAGACTCGGACTCGAGGGCAAAAAAACCTGATCGGGACATCCCTAGTACATATGGACGCTATCGGTATCCAACAGTGTCAAGGACTAAAAAATTCCCTCACCTGTACAGAAGTATTATGGTAACAACTTAAGCTGGATCCATACTCCGCGAGACAAAGAGCGGAGAACGCGCTCCACGGGTGGTAAGAGATACAAAAAAAAGGTCTTTTCCGCACTGAGGTACCATACTCCGCGAGACGCGTGTGTGCAGAACTCCTCATACGGCCCGCCCACTAAACTATAAGGAAAGACTTTACTGAGTTTTTTAACACACCACAAGGACTTGTGCCATGGCAAGAGGGCATTATACAGAGAGGGTGCCTGCAACAGCGTGAGATGTCCGGCGATGAGTTGTGAAAATGCGACATTAAAAGTAACAATAGCAAAGATTCAGTGTTTGTGCCTTTATGACCACATTTGCACATCTACTGTGTTCCAATGTGCCTGCGATACTTCAAACTGTCCGGTGATGAGCTGTGAAGATGCGACATTAAAAGTAACAATAGCAAAGATATACAGACATTGTTAACGAGCCTATTATGCCCGGGTATGTAGGAGTATATAGAATGGTAATAACAGTCACCATCTGGTATGTGTGAATGGCTGTCTGGAGTTATTGGTGACAAATCACCCTGACTTGCCTTTCTTTCTTTCTTTTATTGCTCATCATGCAAAACCAGTATGGTCTTATCTAAATCTGTTGAATCAGTGCTGTTTATACACCTACCTATATACCTGGAGAGGCTCTTGCGCTTCTCCACTTTCATCACGCCCACAATAAATTCCGACCAATCGCAGCATGGTTGCCGCACAGCCTTGAAAGACAAAGTTCGGCCCGGACCCTGTGCACAGGAGTGCGGATCAGCGGGCGGTCAGAGACAAAAAATGACGTCATTTTGTGGGCGTAACGTCTGCAGGGGGGGAAAATGTCTTTGTCTCGCGGAGTATGGATCCAGCTTTAGGGTTAGGTGCCCAAGGACACAAGGGGGATCGACCCACCGACCTTCAGGACAATTGTGTCTACCACCCCATGGACAACAAACTTAGGTGTGGAAGACAACAAGGAGTTATATGCAGCAAATCAAGTCCCCAAAAACTTTGGACTAACAGTCCAGTTACTACAGGGGAAAGATTTTTTATCTCACAAATTGTCCCCCAACCAGCTTGTCCTGGGGGATCCCCAGTGACGACCAGGCCACAATGGGAGCCTTTTGGTTATCGCCCATATAACTCTATGACTGTAGGTGGCAGTGGGGATTCCTAACTAGGAGGCTCCTCTCCATGCGAAGGAATGGTGGCTATGTTCCGAGCAAGTCTTTTTTTCCCCACTCTCAAACCTCCAGATCTTTTTGTTTGTTTTGTAGACACTACAATCTGTTCAGCCTGAACAAGATTGCACCTTTTTTATCATTTCTTTTACTTGTCTTGACTGCACAATGTAAAAAATGTTACTCATTTTCAACTCAAAAAAAATAAGGCAACATTTTCCACTAGTTAGTTCCATTAGTTTAGTGAACTTCTTGGAATTTTAAGTGGGTAAAAATCTGTATTATCTCCTTTAGTGATGCTAAAAAATAAAAAGTAGAGTCTAGAAGAAAAGCAAATCATTTCAGTTTAACCAAACTGAAAGAGAAGAACATTTAAATAAAACATTTTAAATTTTTGATTTGAATTAGGCTAATTCATGTACTCCCATTAATTTAGACAAATTATTTATGCAATCCACTTCAAAACATTAGTTAGCATTGCTATAACTTTAACAAATGAGGAAAGAGCGGTAATAGTTTCCAAAGTTTATTACTGTATAATAGTTTCCATATACATACAACAGATTGCCATGATCAGTAAGCACAGGAGTTCCTTCAATGACGATGCTCACCACAGACAGATCTGCATTTTCAAGTCCTCCTGGACATGGGTCTCCATTTTTCCCTGTGTGACATCAACAGAAAAATAATCAGCAACAGAGAACAATGTTCACACACACCTATACAGCAGTAGCCTATACATATTTATGCATTTTTATGATACCACGCTGCACAGAGAGAGACATGCTTAAATATATGATGTCCTCATCTTTTGTGAACATGCAGGGACGACAGTGACTACAAACCCAGCAGTAAGCGAGGAAAATAGTTACTTACATGTGTTCCGTGTTGTATGTAGCCCTCAAAGACTCCACACAAACCCTAACAGTTGGCGCTGCTCCGGTGTAGGTGACAATGAGGAACGGTGCCGTTGGGCTGCGGGTGGGCGGGTCGTGACGTTTTACTTCGGATATAGACAATTAAATTGAGTTCTGTAGAAGCAATTTATTATTGAAGTTCAGTAAAATCAATTTTATGATAGATAATATTAAGTAACCAAAACATTTACACTTTTTACTTATGTGCAACTTAAATAAATTCACAAAGAAAAGGGAATTAATTTACTGGAAGAAATATACTTAAAGTCCTATAGATAACAGCATTGAAGGGTTTTTACAGTGCAGGCTAACTTATGTGATTGAATGAGCCCTTTACAGCCTCTCTCTTTCTCTCACAGAGCTAAAAATAAATCAGGATCGAAACATCACTTTCCATCCATGACAAACTCTCCATAATAAGCGAACCAATGTAAGAGGATCAGGTGTGTGCTTATACACCCCTACGGTGACACATTTTTGTCAGAGAATGAATTCTTACATTGTGCATGGAAATAATCTGACAGTGACACACGAGAAACAGATGGGGCATTTGCACCTTTCCATCTGATGAGGTATGATAATTACACTTTTTTTCATCATGTCTTGAAAGCAGTCTAGACATTTGACTTCCATCATGGTCTTTCTCTCATGGTAATTATCAGCTTTAGGTTGAACACATTTTATGGCAAAAAAAGAAACATGAAAAACAGCTTCAAATTAATTAAGACATAGGCTGTAACACATATGAGACTACTGCAGATTATAAGGTGTGGCTTAGGCCTGCACGATATATTGAAAATGTTTCTTATTGATATTGATATCGCAAAAGATTCCTTAAACTGCAATAATTTCCACCTTCAATGCATTTACTTTAATTGCAGCGGGAGGACCGGGAGCAAGAAGACGTCGGCTTTTCTTCGAGGCGGCTGTATTGCTGTATGCGGTTCTCCCGAGTGCCGACTGTTTGCGTTGTTTAGTGTGTGCCTTGTGCTTCGTTTGTATAAGCAGTTGGATTCGTGTGTGGCTAGCGCTACGCTGAGGCTTTGTTTTGTTTTCTGTTAAACCCTAAACACCCTGCTGTTTTCTTTTCTGTTACCTGCCTGCTTTTGTTATTTGGTTATTAATTGTTTTATTTTATTTTTTCCATTAAACTCCTTGTTTAACCGATTCCACATGGTTTTATGTTACTTCCCCCTTCCCTGGCAGAGCTGGGTCATAACGCATGTGAACCCATATTGCCCCTTTTTTCCTGATGTAATAAGCGGAGGCATGTCCAAGGGTCAAGCACATGTTAACGGTGGAAGGGAGTGACAGTGGAGGACGACGGGGATGATGGAGGTGAATTTGTGGCTAAAACGAACAGCACATCTGGCACTTGAGAATATTTGGGATACAGGACAGACGACATGTTACAAACCGTGCAAGCATGTTCATGCATAAATGTATCCTGTTGCAGCCTGACCGTTACTAATAAAGGGAAACATTAATTGAGCATGTTGAAAATGATTTCCAGGAGTAACACACATCACAACAGACTAGCACGCTAACTAGCAGGCTAGTTTTCCTTTACAAATTCACTAATCTGAACTTAATTATTTTGAACAAACGAACGAAAAACGCAACAAAACTCAACAATTTTATAGTGATCAGTATGTTTTATTTAGACTATATGTGCAATGTGTGGCAGTGTTAATTTTGTCAACGATAACCTTAACAAAAACTTTTCATTGACGAATTTGTGACGATAACGTAACTTTAAGAAGCTCTGACAACGCAAATTAAAACAAAATCTCTGCTCATTGTGAACTGACGAGTAAAAACACGACGAAAAAGACGGTGCTTACCGACCGGACAATCTGGGTTACAGCCATCCTCCCTGATTGCTTTACTTTTTAACCAATTAGTCATCTTAACTCAGATGTGAACTCTCAGTCTGTCCTTCTGATTGGATGACCTGCCGTCCGGTGGCGGAGCTCCTCCAGTTATGTACGCTATGAGTGACAGGCATCATGATGAGCAGATCTTAACCTGTGCTGCAATTTGACAAGTGGAGAGAGGATTTATGGACACAGTCCTGTTACCTTCCAGCTGAACGACACACTCAGACACGTGAAGGCCCCCACCCTGTTGTTAACCATCCCTGTTCTGCTTCCTAACCGTGGTCGGGGAACACAGCGGAGATCCTAACTCCATGGGTGTTGAGGTGGCGGCACATGAAAAGAATGGGCCTTTATTTTTGGACTGCACCTTAAATAAACACACACTAACGTTCTCTGTCTGCTCCAGTGGCTGTGACGTTCATTCACTCTCCCTGTACATACACACACCACTCCTGCGGGCTCGTTTACAGCGGCGCACCGTCACCGCACGCACACTCACTCACACATGTTCATACACTGAGCTGCCTGGACTACATATCAGAGCTAGACATCCCACAGCACTGTAATGAAGAGCTTTGGAAGAACATGGTTATATATTGCACTTTTTCCATCAGGCCTTAGACATTATTATCAAAGAGTATATGCTACATTCTTATTTTATATGACTTTAATTAATTAAATTAATTAAGAAATTAAGAAACCTTTATTAGTCCCACAATGGGGAAATTGATTAAGGCAACCCAGCAAAGAGCGCCATACACCAGTGAGTACACTGGAGGCTATGCGGGTAAAGTGCCTTGCCCAAGGACACACAACAGTGACTAGGGAGGAGTTGGGATCGCACCACCAACATTCCAGTTATTGGACAACCCTGCTGCCCAACTGTATATGACTATACATAGTTATAGGCATGCTTACAATGAAGTGTTTACTACCAAATAATTTAGAAAATCTATTTTCTATCTGTAACGAACTGTCAAATTAAAAAGACTAAATTGGGACTAAAACTGATTTTCCACTGACTAAATTTTAACTAAAAGTACACTAAACTGAAAGACTAAAATGTGACTTTAACCAAATCCAGACTTTGGTGAGTGACTAAATCCAAAATGAAATGAAAAACTCTTGTTAAAATTAACACTGATGGTTGGAAAACCGACAGACCGGACAGACAGCACGTGGTCTCACGATTTCACTCTGGGATATCCGCTAATGACTGAATTCTACTGTTTGTTTCCAAATCCCTGCCAATCAAAAGGGGTTCAGCAGTTTAGACAGTTCCACCAATCATCATCCATTTACCTCCAGAGATGCTTAGCGTCCGAGAAAATGACTATTTTCTGCATTTATCCAATGAACACATGGTCTTACTGCTTTCCAAATAAGAGCACCAAATTCATCTGAGAACATAACAAAATGTATTATTAATAAATAAACGCTCGCGCAAAGCCGCCTAGTCAAACACGGTAAAACATTCAACCAACTGCAAGCCAAAGCTCGTTTCTCACACCGACGCCCAGCAGCACAACAATCGCCTTTTTTCTTCATACAGAAGGCAGTTAGTCTCTTACATTATTACTAGAGGAAGAATCTTAATCTGTTTAGTTGAGAGACGTGTTCACCTTGGGGGCTATGTCTGAGCTGTATGGAGTATGAATACTGATAAGAAGCCAAAGAGTGGCATTGAATTAGATAAAAAGTGCTGTTTGAGAACAACACTGTAAAACCCAACATTACATCTCAACAAAGGAAATAATTTAACATTACTCAATCTTGGAAAAAAGTTGTACTTACTCGTTTTGATGAATTTTATCAACTCACAACTGAATTGCTGAATAATAATAACTCAGATGTTCTGAGTCCAGTTAAATGTTTGAGCCTTTTAAGTATTAAAGACTTAGATTTCATTGTGTTGCAATGATGCATTTTGGGGAAGTTGCACCAAATGCATGTACATTTCTTCTACAAAGATCCCCCAGACTCCTCATATAATAATAATAATAATAATAATAATAATAATAATAATAATAATAATATCACATTTGTAATGCTTCTCTACTTGTTGCAAAATAGCATTTTTGCCTTGTAACATAAAAAAAAAGTTAACCTGACACATTTTATTGTTTCCTGAAATAGATAATACACAAAGTGGGGCTAAGAAAATGACAAACAATCTTTGCTGCCGTTCGTGTTTAAATTCCCTCTGAACAAACACTACTAGCCAGTGGACGCACAAGTGCACATGTTGAGCTCTCTTTAGTGCTTCTCACAAATAACCTTGAGTTACATAACAGCAAAAAAAAACCTGAGGACTGGTGCCACACAAAGCACATCGTTCATATCCTCATCATACTCCTGTATTGACTCCTATGTTGCCATTGGAAACTGCGACAGATGGCTGATAGGATTGTGATGAAGATCCCTGGAGTTGAGTGCAATCAGTGCTATCAGTAAGGTGAAGTAAGAATTATAGAATAGAAATAATTTTTCACTTCATATACACTTCTCCATATCATCATCATCATCATCATCATAATCCAGTACAGTTAGCCACACTTTAACACCCACAGTCTCATATAGTGTTCATAACAAGGCCAGTGACTGGCTGTCAAATAGTGATCACGGAGGCTTCTAGGCCTGCTATTAATGGTACATTACAGAGAAGGTGTGCTGGTTTCAACATTAGCACTTAGCAGCTAGATTGTCATTACCACATGTACTTAAACCTTGCCAGTATAATGGTACATAGCTATCCACATTTATGATGCATTAAGTGGTTAGTAGGTTCATCTGAGAATTAATTAATTATTAGGCCAAGAGGCTGGATATTTAATCATATAGTCTGAAAAAAAACATGAACATGAGCAGTCAACAACATTTCCATGGTTTCACCACAGACCCTAGGTATCACCATACACCATAGATATCTAGCAGACATGGAAGGAAGTGACAATTTTCCATAGGGGGTTATTAAATTGCTTTTAGTCCCTGGATGCCTCCCTGGAGAGGTGTTCCGGGCATGTCCCACCAGGGGGGAGACCCAGGACACGGTGGAGAGACTACCACATTCACACTGGGGATATTTATCCAGATTTTTCTGAGTGTGAATCCGGCTGTATCCAGTTTGATTTCAATCCGGCTAGATCCACCTCTCTGAGGCTCTTGGCTCAAATGTGGCTTAGGTCTGAACGCAAATGTGGCTATCGAATCCGGCTAGAGCTTGGGGTAGTGACATTGCACTTCCGGGTTCACAGGAACAGTGTCCGGTTTCGTACATAAGCCAGGCGTAAACATCCGTTGAACAGGTTTTTTTTTTCCATCATGGCTGGAAAGGAGTCGTCTTCATGCTGGACTGCTGAGGACATGAGATGTCTGATCTCTCTGTTTGGAGACTGGGAGACACAGAACAAGCTGGGGGGAGTCTACCGAAATCAGAATGTTTTTGAGGAGCTCGCCACAGCACTGGCTGGACATGGCTTCCGAAAGGCGGCTAGCCAGTGCCGCGGAAAAATAAAAAACCTAGGCTAAATACAAGCAGTTCCGGAACCACAACTTAAAGAGCGGCAGGAATCGCACAACTTGTCCCTTCTTCGAGGAAATGGACGCGATCCTGCGGGACCACCCCAGCTCCCAGTCTAAAGTTATGCTGGATAGTGCCGTATCGGTCGGAGATGGAGAGACTCTATTGTCCGACGGGGACAGCGAGGAGGACATCAACGGGCATGAAAACAGCACTCAGTATGTTTTGAAACTTTAAACTCAAACTGTTCTTGTTTTTATAGGTACGCGTTGTATACGGTACCTATAAAACGGTATTGTTGCTTACAGATAACTTGGATAACATGGACATGAGCTTCCAGGGTGCAAGTTTACCAGAGCCGCTATCCCCACAAAGCAGCGAGGTTGACTTTGCTAATGTCCACTCACGGTCCTTGACACCGTGCTCCTCCATTATCGTCCCGTCTACCTCCAGTGGACCCTCACCACCAAGGAAAAGGAAAGCATTGTAGCATGGTGGGTGCACTTTAATTTTTGTATACGTATATATGTTATATACACACAGTACTGCCAATATGTTTGCTAGTGCATGCGAGGAGGACAAGAAGCTCCACCTCGAGCTTCAAGCACAGCAGCATGTGCACAAGATGACCTTGCTGCAGCAAATTCTACGTGCGCTTGCTCCAAAACCCCAGCTGCAGCAGTCCCATGCTTTCCCTGTTCACCAACAACAGTCCCACGGCTACTATGCCCACCAGCACCAGCAGAATGTCCAACACAGTCATCTGCAGGCAGACAACCAATGCTGGCAGAGATCTGCCCCATCCACTGGACAGCAGCACCAGGGAGCCTCACAGGGCCAGATGGAGCAGGAGGGAGAGAGAAACCTAACAAACTTGTGACAGGTTTTTTGCACTACATTTAATTTGCATGTTTGTAAAAAAAGTGGCACAATAAAAAAATTAGTTTGACCTTTTATTGCATTCAGAGCACGTTTTTCCCCATACATTTACACTTCCAGGCCATCCCACATTGATATTCACAAAGCTGTGGGAAAACATAAAAACACAATATGTTATGTCAGATAGTGCTTAAGTTTTTACTATGTGGCCAGATAACTGTAAACAACAAAGAACTCAATACCCACCAGTAGAATGGGTCCACGACGGCTTAGAGAATGACAGAGTGCCATCCTTTCCTGTTGAAGCAGTCTGTGTGGTTTTCCTTTGGAGCTATGACCGGAATGTGGGTACCATCAATGGCGCCACCACACTGGGGGAACCACCATCTGTCCCACTACTACCATCGAGTCTCCTCGTGGTAACTTGATGTAGCGGTCTCTCAGAAGGTGTACGCATTACATACTTCATGTACAAATGTACATATGGATGACTTGCCGACGGCGAACAAATGTGAGAGAGTCCTGTAGTCACAACCTGTAGAAAGGTACCATAACGTTACTGCCACGCGCTTTGAGACAGATACGGCTGATCTTAGCCGTGTGTTTGTCCGAAACAACCGTGACTGTAACTGTTTACAAATAAAGTTAAAGGTGTGTTTCCTCATCGGAAGTTTGCAATCCAGTCCACGTCGGTAAACGATGCAAGCACAATGTGATCCCACCAGTCTCCGCTGCGTTTCTGTGCCCATAGCGTCCTCTGCACTCTGTCGTTTATTGCGGATGCAATGGCGAGGCAAGCAAACATTACTCTGCTGCGGTGCCTTCTCGTCAAAAACATTCGCTGGGTGTGTTCTCTTCCAAGGTTGCAGATGTTTCTTCACAAAAACACTACCAAAAACAGGCTGCGTATCTCTTTCTATCGAGGTTCCAGCCATCTTGAACGTCCAAAACAAACAGCGTGACGCATGCGCACATCCTCACATACTCCGGCCTGAATGGGGCCTGTTTTTTATGATGCGACCCCTAGCAGTTTGGGGGACAACAAACAAGCCAGATTAAGCCAGATTGAGTGCGGACACGAGTGATTTGAAAATAGGTCAGCTTAAAGGCTATCTGGATTCAATCCTACTCTAGCTGGATTGACTTTCTCCTGTATGTCTCTCGGCTGGCCTAGGAACGCCTCCAGATTCCCTTGAAGAGGTAGAACATAGGTTCTCAATGTGCGGCCCGCGGGACAATGGCGGCCCACAGAAAAATTTGTTTTTAATTTCATAAAAATGAATTATATGAATTTTTGTTCATGTGTGCATGGAGCAGAGCACAGGTATAAGTGGAGTGGTTGGTGAGAATGGACAGGGGATGTTCTGAAGCAGGAATGTGTGTAACACTCTTCACAGGGCTCTCAGCGCACATCATGGTCACACACACAAAGGTTTTGGAGACTTTTGGAGATGCTGCTACTGCTACTGGTATTTCATGGCTTTGCCTGTTTTCCCAAATATCTCTTAGCTTCATACATGTTCACCTGAACTGCTGCTTTTGCCGATGATTAGCAGCAAAATAGCGGCAAAATCTGTATGTGTGTATGAGTGGACATTCAGTGCGAATTATTGTTAATTTGACACACCAAGGGAAGAACACACACCCGTCAAAAATTGTTTTGGAGGGGACTGCACCTAAAGCTTTTCCACCAGGGGTGTAGCAAGCTTTATAAAAGTGTGGGGAATGAGGTTTCGGGTGCGGGTATCTAAGCAAGACTGAAGCTGAACGTAACTAAATGTGTTTTATACACCTGTCTTATTTATGACATATAGACTTTACCAGGACATTAAATGTTCTGCTTGCTATCACTATCAGTGCATACAGCTATAGCTTAGTGTGTCTGAATCACACTGCATTGTCTACATACACTGAACAAAAATATAAACGCAACACTTTTGTTTTTGCTCCCATGTTTCATGAGATGGACTTGAAGATCTAAACTTCATTCCAGATACACAATATTACCATTCCTCTCAAACATTGTTCACAAATCTGTCTAAATGTGTGATAGTGAGCACTTCTGCTTTGCTGAGATAATCCATCCCACCTCACAGGTGTGCCACATCAAGATGCTGATCTGACATCATGATTAGTGCACAGGTGTACCTTAAACTGCCCACAATAAAAGGCCACCCTGAAATGTGCATTTTGTTTCTGCTTTATTGGCGGTCTGGGGACTCAGAACCAGTCAGTATCTGGTGTGACCACCATTTGCCTCATGCAGTGCAACACATCTTCTTCGCATAGAGTTTATCAGATTGTCTATTGTGGCCTGTGGAATGTTGGTCCACTCCTCTTCAATGGCTGTGCGAAGTTGCTGGATATTAGTGGGAACTGGTGCACGCTGTCGTATACGCCGGTCAAGCACATCCCAAACATGTTCAATGGGTGACATGTCCGGTGAGTATGCTGGCCATGCAAGAACTGGGACATTTTCAGCTTCCAAGAATTGTGTACAGATCCTTGCAACATGGGGCCGTGCATTATCTTGCTGAAACATGAGGTGATGTTCATGGATGTATGGCACAACAATGGGCCTCAGGATCTCATCACGGTATCTCTGTGCATTCAAAATGCCATCAATAAAATGCACCTGTGTTCTTCGTCCATAACAGATGCCTGCCCATACCATGACCCCACCACCACCATGGGCCACTCGATCCACAACATTGACATCAGCAAAGCGCTCACCCATACGACGCCACACACGCTGTCTGCCATCTGCCCTGAACAATGTAAACCGAGATTCATCCGTGAAGAGAACACCTCTCCAACGTGCTAGACGCCATCGAATGTGAGCATTTGCCCACTCAAGTCTGTTACGGCGACGATCTGGAGTCAGGTTAAGACCCCGATGAGGACGACGAGCATGCAGTTGAGCTTCCCTGAGACGGTTTCTGACAGTTTGTGCAGAAATTGTTTGGTTATGCAAACCAATTGTTTCAGCAGCTGTCTGAGTGGCTGGTCTCAGACAATCTCGGAGGTGAACCTGCTGGATGTGGAGGTCCTGGGCTGGTGTGGTTACTCGTGGTCTGCGGTTGTGAGGCCGGTTGGATGTACTGCCATATTCTCTGAAACGCCTTTGGAGACGGCTTATGGTGGAGAAATGAACATTCAATGCACGAGCAACAGATCTGGTTGACATTCCTGCTGTCAGCATGCCAATTGCACGCTCCCTCAATGCTTGTGGCATCTGTGGCATTTTGCTGTGAGACAAAACTGCACATTTCAGGGTGGCCTTTTATTGTGGGCAGTTTGAGGTACACCTGTGCACTAATCATGATGTCAGATCAGCATCTTGATGTGGCACACCTGTGAGGTGGGATGGATTATCTCAGCAAAGCAGAAGTGCTCACTATCACACATTTAGACAGATTTGTGAACAATGTTTGAGAGGAATGGTAATATTGTGTATCTGGAATGAAGTTTAGATCTTCAAGTCCATCTCATGAAACATGGGAGCAAAAACAAAAGTGTTGCGTTTATATTTTTGTTGAGTGTATAATATATATAACCCTAACCTTACATATCACATTTTGTATTTTTCATTCTATATAGATGAAAATAATTAATTTCCCTTCAATAGGACAGTGATATTGGCTTTGACAGCAGCCTAAAAACTATGAGCTAACACGGCATGCCATAAAACACTACAATTTAAATGAACCCTTTAAATGTGTTCACTTTACTACAGAAAAAAGTGGATATCGGCACCATAAATCTGTATTTTCTATGCAAAATAAATATGAATATATTAATCAATACAATTCATAAAAAAACACATCATTATAATTTTCTAGATATAAAAATGTTGTTTTCCCTATGACATATATGTGTGTGTGTGTGTGCCTCAAATGATGAGTAGAAGAAAATAGAGAAAAATATGGTACTTTATGATTTATTACAAAAATCTGTGATCTGTTTTTGACCATTTTTAGACCATTTGATAAATTTTTTAGATTTACAACATCTAATAGATGAAGCAAGGCGTCTGGACTTGTAGAGTTTTCTTGAAGACGTTTCGCTGCTCATCCAAGCAGCTTCATCAGTTCTAACTGTTTGGTGGGGAAACATGGTTTATATGTGGTTATAGACCTACGTGGGCCCCCGAAGTGGGCACTCATCAAAGCCACAAAAACAAGACCCCCCAACAACAAGAAGACGGACAACAACCGGCGGAGAAAGAACATCTCCATTCCATATGTGTCAGGAGTATCAGAGAAACTCCGCAGGATCTTCAACAACCATGACATCCCGGTCCATTTCAAACCTATGACAACACTGAGACAGAGGTTCACCCGAAGGATAAGATTCCCAGGAAGAAACACAGCAATGTGATATATGCAGTCCAGTGCAGTGAGGAATGCTCTGATCTGTACATTGGAGAAACTAAACAACCACTCCACAGAAGAATGGCTCAGCACAGGAGAGCCACCTCCTCAGGACAAGACTCAGCTGTTCACCTCCACCTCAAAGACGAAAGACAATCCTTTGAGGACAACAATGTTCACATTTTAGACAGAGAGGAAAGGTGGTATGAAAGAGGAGTCAAGGAAGCCATCTATGTTAAGCTGGAAAAACCTTCCCTTAACAGAGGTGGTGGCCTCAGACATCATCTTTCTACCACATACAATGCAGTGATTCCATCCATTCCCAGGAAGTTTGCACATACTCACAGTAAGAACAAAGGGCTGTCAACCAGTCCCCCTCCGGCAGTTTCATAGTCGTTAGCCAGTCGTTAGACACACCTGGCCCAGTCAGCCAGAATATCACAGGTAAGTATGGAAACATTTAGTGCTATTGTTTTTAAGCTTTTTAAGTTTTTCCCAGACCCACCCACATAGGTCTGTAACCACATATAAACCATGTTTCCCCACCAAACAGTTAGAACTGATGAAGCTGCTTGGATGAGCAGCGAAACGTCTTCAAGAAAACTCTACAAGTCCAGACGCCTTGCTTCAATCTTCTCTACGTATGATGACCTGGATGACTGAGAATCTTCATCAACATCTAATAGATGAATAACTGCATATATCACATTGACTTTTTTTGTAAATAAACATCCTTGTGTTGCCTAAAATCCATCACAGTGAGAGAACACACTTATTTACAGTACTGATATCGAATATATTCTGCAGGAGCTGGTGACAGTTGGTCCAGCAGCAGCAGCAGCAGCAGCAGCAGCAATGACATTAGGTGCTGTTAGGAACTTGCACAGCTGAAAACGGCAACCCTCAACAGCTCGCTCTGTGTGTGTTTTTCTCATTTTGAAATAAAAGCCTTGGCAACAAGCACGTGTGAATCTCGCATCACATCATCTCCACTTGCCAATAAAGATCCTTGCAGCATATGCCACACTGCACGGCAGATTTCACAGTGTCTGCATATACCAGAGAAGAAAAAACACAGGCACACATTCACAGCCACAACACACACATACATACACAGCCATAAAGTCCACAGTTTCATGACTCACCGGAGGAACAGTACCAGGAGTTTAAGGAAGGCAGGCAGAGTGGGAAGAGGAGGAAGAGGAGGATGGCTGCCTATTCTATGGGCTTTGCTCCGGGTGAAGGCAGCAGCGCTGTTTTGTGCGAGTGCAGCTAAACAGCCCTCCCCTCACTGACTGTCTCTCCTCTCCCTGCTCTGCCTGCACTACCACTGCTCATTCAGGCAGATGTGTCAATCTGAAGTGGCATCCTAAGGGGAAAAAATACCACACGTGGCTGCCCTTAGCCTGGAGAATATGTGATTTTATTTAAATACATTAGAGCTGTGATACCTGGCTGTTTTAATCTGTATTGCATAACTCAACACACATACACACAGGGTATCCCTTAAGGGTGACATTGCTCATATGTATATGAGACTATTGTCAATATCTGGACAATAGTCTCATATACATATGAGCAATGTCAGCTAACAAATCACATTTGACTGCAACAACCATCCTCATTACCTGAAAAGGACCAAGGAGAATGTAGTTTTGTTTAGGGATGTCCCGATCCGATCACGTGATCGGAAATCGGGCCCGATTACGTTATTTTAGACTCGATCGGAATCGGATGTTACCTTCCGATCAGGACTCGGATATATATTTATTAGGGCTCTTAAGTTAACGCCTTCTGTGCAGGGTGGCTCTGTGTCCTGTAGCGTAGGGGTATGACTAGGCCTGTCGCGATAAACAATAAATCAATTCATTGCACGATAAGTTTTTCGGCCGCGATAAATGACATTTGGTTTGTTTTCCTCTCTTTCTCTCTCTCTCCCTCTGCCAAAGAGACTGGATGACAAAAGGCGGCACTCCGGTGCGTCGTAGCGTATAAAGGCCGTCGGACTTTATATGGCCCGTGGCTTCTGTCTTAAAATGTGTCAAATCAACAGGTAGTTCTTATTTTTTAACTCATTGTGTGCCGTTTACGGGATGTTCTGAGCAGACCACGGTCAGCTCGCTGTCTGCGTCACAGCGCTGCAGGGCTTGGACGTTACAGCAACACAGAGAGCTGTGAAGCTGCACAACACCGTTTCAACACTTTGCCACAATTCACCACAACACTAAACATGCTCATGTATAGAACCTGCTCTCAGAGAGAGTCCGCGTTGTACGAGTGAAGTTCTCTGCCTTCTCACTGGCGGCACTCGCTGCAGCGCCACCCATTCTAGTTCTCTTGCCCAGTCCTCTTGTGCCATCTCTGCTATCAGTTTCTATGTGTTTCTGTCTACATGGTGGCATTTGTAAAATTCACTGCAGCTGTCTGCAGCGGCCTGATGCGCATACACACATGCAAACGCAAATGCGTGCGCACACAAGCACATGTGCGCACAGGTGAGCCCACTCCCAGAGAGTGCGTGTTGTTTGGCTCTGTTGCTCATGACGTGCTAGTTGGTTTGACTTAACTCCATCGACTATGCTCAGATAAGCCATGGTAATAGGCCTACCACTACTCATAATAATAATATTAACATTAATATTAATATCATTAATAATAACAACAATAATAATAATAATGTTGATGATTGAGGGCCTTTAAGTGTTAAATGTTCTTTAGAAATTAAAGTTTATTGATCTTTGAAAGGGTGTACTTGCATTATATGTCGTTATCATTATATTAGTTCAACATGGTCTCAAAACGACAATATTATCGATTATCGCAATAATTTCTCTTGGCAATTAATCACCCAGCAAAATCTGTTATCATGACAGGCCTAGGTATGACAGTTGCTTTTGGTGCGAGGTCTCGATGAGCTGCTGCGTGTCTGAAATCCTATTTACCGCCTTTATAGAGAATCTTGAAAGTATCGGTTCGGGACTCGGTATCGGCAGATACTCAAAATCAAACGACTCGGACTCAAAGGCAAAAAAACCTGATCGGGACATCCCTAGTTTGGTTGCCTAAACCTCAATGAAACATTGATTGTAAATGGAACAACAAAAGTACGTCAAAAAACACCATCTATTCCTACCTCCAAACTTCTTGGTGCAACCTCAAAGTGCAACCTGACTCTATGAGGTTCCAATATGACTAGAAGAAAACTGGACAAAACATCCCAGGTGGAACTGTCAGTAGACAAGCAGCTAGCCACTGCAAATGTATGCTACGTTCATTAAGCTGTATCTGGATGCTAGCTCTAGCGTTACCATTCTGATTGACTTACTCTTAGTTTAGCTTAGCATGATAGCACTCTAATATAATTTAGTGTCTAAATTATACCAAAGGCCAATTGGAGTGTTATTAGCAGCACAGTCCAACTACTTCTATTCACGAGCCCCTCACTCGCGCCACACATCCACATTCATATAATCTGTTGATTCATTCTCCATCATACACACAGTGAGAAATTGTATGAGTTATGTGAAAAGGGGCTTACCGTCACTTTCAAATGGAAGCCACAGCCAATAGGAGGTGACTAAATATCCCTCCACCGGGAAAAAAATATTGATTCATAAACTTCTAGGCCCTTTTTTGAATGAAATTATATGTAAAAATTATATGTAAAATATATGGGTCGTGTTGATGTGAGCTGTTAAAGCTAAAATGTCACAACATCCAGACAATACACTGATGAGCCATAACATTAAGCCCATTATTATTTTGTGGCTCCCCCCACTTTTTTTTTTTTTGCCAAAACAGCCCTGAGCCATCAAAGCACAGACTCAGTTAGACCTCTAAAGGTGTGCTGTGGTATCTGCACCAAGACATTAGCAGCAGATCCTATAAGATCTTGGACCGGAAGCCTTGTTAAGAAAGTGTTTGGATGCTACCTTTACCATCACCTGTTTGATTTCAATCTTAGTGTAGCTTCACTCATTGTGATAGCATGCTTATTTAGAGAACTATCTATTCAGATAAAATACAGCGAAGTCTGATTGGAACATTATTATTTCTGGTCAGAAATTGACCCAACCCATCGACCAAACAGATCGCGTTTCCCAGTAAGTAACACATATACTGTTATCTTTAGAGGTTTAAAAAAATGTACTTGGATTAACCAGGGGTTAAGGCGGACCATGCCAATGCAAGCGTGGCAATTGGCGAAGCCTGTTAGAGGGACTCAAAACATCTTTTCAAAATCCTAAAATCAGGAATGAGCCTTTGCGTCATCACACACGTGCAAAGAAGTGGATAAATTAAAAATATAATCTTGTGACGGCACCAGAGGTATCACAATGCAATGGATCCTAAAGCCTGGCCAATGTTTAATATTCTTGTAATGTATGAGCTGGTAACTGTTAGATGGTCTGATATCGATCAAGCCCAGAGGGTTTTCTAGCAATCTACATGCAGTCTGGAGTTAAAGTTCTCCTGTCCTTCATTGTAATCACTGTTAAATCTCATTTACATACAAAGAGGATTATGGGATTTAAATTTCAGCCCAGGTGTGAAGATTTCCATGTCATGTGATGTTCAGCTGTGCATGTTTGAAGTGGGAAAGTAGATGCCAGGCCTTGTGCGTGACACGCTTTGATACTATTTTTTCCTGATTATGCGTGTCTTCAGTTGTTAAAGTGTTGTTAAAGTTGTGTGAATCTTTCCCACTACATACTGCTGCCACTTCATGCGTATATATATTTTTTATTTTTTCTTGCCACTTTCAGAACAGATGCCGTGGGTGTAAAGCTTTTAAAATTCAAAGAATGTATGACTCATTAAACATGTATACTGTTTGCTCCCAGCTGAAACCTTACAAACAAGTAAGATAGGTAAAGCCTCTACAAGAAATTTGCCAGATCACAGAGACCGCAGTGGAACAAACGAAGGTTCAACATTAACTCTCTTTTAAGTCAATTTAGAGGGAGTGCTGTAGTGTCTAATACCGTTTCAAAGGCTCTTCCCCTCAGCTCAGTGTAACACTCGGAAGAGGGGAAAAAAAAACTTTGGCTGTGATCAAAGCAGTCCCATCTGGGAATGGTTATATCATCACATTCTGCTACTGTAACATGCTCTAAGCGGCATAAATGGGCCAACCTGCACCAGACTCCAGTTTGGGACCTGCTTTCTTAAGACGCAGAAAGTCTACTGGGAGACAATTGTCATTGAAAGAGCTCCTTGCAGCATGCAGCCCTCCAGGGCTAGGTGGAACAAAAAAAAAATATTCTCAGATCCCCAAAACCCAGCAGTGAGTGTGTGTGTATATATATATATATATATATATATATATATATATATAAATAAAAATCATCCGACATTTAATATTTTATTCTTATTTTGTGCTTCCTAAATAAGAATTTGCATTAAAAAGATTCTCTAAAAAAGTCTAAAAGTGTGTGCTGACGCCCTTACATTAAGCAGCAGATTCTTGGAAGTGGGGCCTCCATGGATTCGATTAGATCCATCACATCCCACATAAGCTGTATAGGCTAGAGATCTGTGGAATTTGAAAGGCCAAGTGCACGCACTTCAACTTGTTGTTGTATTTTCTCAAACCACTCCCACTGTTTCTGTGAAAGGGGCGAATGTAGTCTGCAGCAATGCTAAGCTAGGTGCTACATGTCATGTCAAAGTGTAACGTCCACATGAATGTCAGGACCCAATTTTTTTTCAAGAAGAACATTGCCCAAAGTATCACATTTCCTCTGGTGGGGTTTGCCAGGGTAAGAGAAACACGTGCACCTAGCTATCTATGAGACAGCTTTTAGCATTAATACAATCTGGCCCTTGTTAGCGTCTCTCAAATCCTTCTACTGTGCATCATCTCTGAGGACAAAATGTTCACTTGCTGCCTCATATATCCACCCCACTGACAGGTGCCATGGTAACCAGATCATCAGTGTTATTCTCTTCACTTCACCTCTCAGGAACGGTCCCCTACATCCAGGTATAGCATCCCTGCAACCTTGAGGTACCTTATTCAAAGTTCAAAAGTCTACAGAAGTCTAAAAGCAACTATTGTCATTTTTAATTTTATAACGTCTCTATGTTTTCAAGTGAGAAAGAACTCTGCTTCTTGGAGAAGTTGAGGTGAACTACATATAAAAAAAGGTCTGAATTCTGTCTAGAGAGAAGACTATACTTCTCTGAGAGGATTTTGGCTCGGGCTGCCATCTGTTCCTGTTGAGTTGCTAAATTTAAATAAATGCATGGGGAGTCAAGCAGAACAACACTTCTCCTCTATCTCTACTTCTCACTGCAATGTCTTTTCTTCTTTGTTTTAAGAACCCCCATTCCACGTAACATAACATAATTTGCTCCATCAACAAGCAGACCATGCCAAGCTTGTGATCCGCTAGAAGGATGAAAGTAGGCGAAGAAGAAGAAGAAGAAGAAGAGTGCAGAAGAAGCATACATTGAAAAATACTCTTGACATTTGGGACAAGTGATCTCTTCTTCTTTTTTTGGCCTCCATTTTTTCAACGGAGGGGTAAAAGGCTTTAAAGGTTGTAATGAGCCTTTGAAAGAGTGCCATGCACTTAAAGACTACTACGGTGGATGGAGCACATACCGTGCATTAAGAAAATAAAGGCCACTGTTGAACGGTGCGAGGAGATGACAGGTGGAAAAGGGGGACAGAGTGAAAACACATTAGCCCAAGGGTTTCGAAGGATGTGTTCTCACATCACATTGCTACAAAAAAAACACTCAAACGCTGCTTGTAAAAGCTTTTATTTATTTATTTTGAATGCTGTCACCATGTTGAAGCCAATTCTTGAAGCATAAATATTATTACAAGAACTAAAAAAAGCTAATAGAGGTCACCAGACTTTATCACCCCCACTTATCCTTGCACTCTTAAACCTTGCTTAGGTGCCACTTATTGGCAAGTTCCACCTTTAAGACAAAATTGTATATGTACAGTTAAGGGAAAAAAATTGAACCCTGTTCATTTTTTCCCTTAACTGTATATTTAATATATTTATATTTACTACATTTTTTTTACAATTATTTTTGTGGACTAAATTATCTTCTGCTGTCACAGACCCTATTCCAGGCATATAATAATAATAATAATAATAATAATAATAATTTATTCATCATAATTTATTCTCTTATTTTGAAAATTATTTAAAAAAAAAACAATACCGTTCATTGATTGCTTGTTCGTTGCTGTCAGGCTGTGGTGTTGACAGTGCCAAATATAACCACTATAACCACTAGACCACCAGGAAGAGATAAGCAGAGAGCTACCTGTTGAAAAAGCTGTGAAAGGGCACGTCAGGTCAGTAGAGGGAGGAGAGCGCTATGACTAATTTGTATTATTCATTTAATAAAACATTTGCGCTTTCGTAACTCTCATAACCTAACTCTCCCAATAATCTCAATAGGCAGTTATGTTAAAATGTCCAGGTTTGGGTCTATACAAAAATGGATGATGAGTTTCAAGCTTCCTGCTAGCATGCGAAACAGCTAAGGTTGTCCATATTTGGGATAATCGGACATAAGGACTCGATCACTCCATATAACTGGGTAACTGTTCCATTCAGGTGTGGTTAGTACTAGCCTTCACCCCCCCACTAGGTAGCACAACACTAATGCCTTTACACATAATACAGTATAACACTGTCAACTAGGATCAGCCCAGTCTGCACACCTGCAGCCCCTCATCCCCTGAGGGTCCATTTTACGGTTTTCATCTCAGAGCTCTAGACCTCCCTGACAGCAGACACAAGGTTAAAGAAGAACAAGGTGCCCTGCCTGGTGTGTAGCAGTTAATGGCTTTGCCATGCTCTTCGCACACATTAAATGGCATTTCAGGCCCGTCACGTTTAATTTGTGTTACCGAGACAACAGGCGGTATGTACCTTTATTCTTATCGTTGTGTATGTGTGTAAGGGAAGAGAGGCATGCCTGAGTGTAAAATAAATACATAAACAATGAAATAAATAACATGAAAAAAAAATTTGACCAGAATTTTTAACAATAGCACAAAGAAAATTTTTTTTTACAGCCTATGACCCCTTTTTTTGGTCCATGGCTTTATTTATTTACCCCTTTTTGGTCAATTGGCATAACTTTAGGTCCATAATATTGTATGTAAAAAAATTAATCAATCAATAAAAAGTTATATCTTCCCACCCCCCACCCCTTTTTTGCCATCCATGACTCCATGACTATGTTACTAAGTAAAATGTTTAAAAAAAAATGTTTGCCTTCATTTCGTTCAGGTTCACCAAACCTCAAGAAAATGTGATTTTTGTACTTTTACTCTTCTCTGATATATGTCTCTGATATATACATGGAGCAGCTTTGTAAATGTCTACCTATGCTGGATATGATGAAAAAAAGAAAGAAGCGTACTACAATTCCCATAATGCAAGCTGATAATGTCTTTGCATGAATCGTTACAATATCCTCAGGGTTCTTTTTTATCTTGCATGACAAAGCTCACAGATGGTATTATGCAACTGTTATCACGAAAACTACCCACACAATCTTACTGTGTCAAATTACTGTAGTAGTACCCCCTCAAAATAAGAGTCTGTCAGGGGCCCAGAAAGCTCATTCTCACCATGCACATCTATCATATCACATATTACTGTGTGTGTGTGTGTGTGTAGGCTAATTAGCAGCCAATAAGTACTGTGTGTGTGTGTGTGTGTGAGAGAGAGAGAAAAAAAAAATTAACAACCTCTGACACTCCTTTGTGTTGCTTGGCAACAAAAGGCAGAATCAGTGCACATTCATGACTGTGTGTTAAAGCTTTCTGAGAGCAGCTGCTGCACACAGGAGGAGGGAGGGAACTGCTTTCCTGCAAAATCAGTTGTCTGCTCATATGTCTGCTGAAAAAAAAAAACACATGGACAGGGTCATACGATCCACTGTTCAACAATATTAAACCTGTCTCCCGGTTAAACGTGAAAAGCTTTCCTGGCACCTTTTTGGGCGCACACGGTTGTTTTCTGTGCCATGAAATGCATTTCCTGGCATGAAATGAAGGAAGTGAGTTACAATATTATTACCACTCATTTGAAACACTTTAACAAAGTGCTCCTCCTGCGGAGAGAGAGTGAGAGAGCATTTTGTGACATTATTTCTCCATCCAGTGAGCACGCGTCCTCACGTCTGACAAATTGCTTCACAAGATGTAAGTCGTGCATAAAATAACATGCCAGGAAATTGCACAGACCAAAGAGAGACCTACAGTATGCTGCAGTGGACTGTGTCAATTATGATTCTGGTCTGTCAGAGACAAAGGTGGAATAGCAGCACAATGTTATGCAGGTATTTCAAACTGTTTTTCTAATAGTAATGATTATGCTGGATTAATCCGCATTAACTTTGACAGCCCTAATAAATGTATGTCCGAGTACTGATCGGGAGGTATGTCCGATTCCAATCGCGTCTGAAACCACGTAATCAGGCCCGATCACGTGATCGAATCTGGACATCCATAGTCTCTGCGACTTGTTGTATTCTTTAATTGGACCTTTTGTGACAACAATGGGCTGTGTTATCCCTGGTTCTCCTTCAGCATCAGAAATGGAATGAAGTGTATGAGAATGTGTTAGTCTATCACATGCCAACATCAACTGAGTAACAGAAGAAACACAAAAAACCAGTGTATATTTTACAAAAATACGCACATAAAAGACTCACCAAACACCAAATGAACTATTAGCCAAACAGCTGACCTGTACTGCCATCACATATGATAGAAAATGTACCTGTACCTACCAGTCATCCCTTACAGGATGCTACATGGTCCAGATCACCCAAACTTTAGCTGCAAACACAGAGCCTGAAGCTTGAAATCTGCCACTTGTTCTATGCTCCGCATTGTTAGTTCCACCTGTTAACACAAAATCTAATCACATGGCATCAACTGGAGAAGATGACCCCCTGAAGTTCAAAGTGAGTCAATCTGACTGGGGACTAGGGCTGGGTATTACCATCAATTTCCTAGATCGATTCGATTTCGATTCTTAGGGTTTTAAATTGATTAATCACGATTCAATTCGATTCGATTCGATTCAATCTGAATCGATTCAATCTGCTCTTAAATAATGAAAATATACAATACGTGGCAAAATACACGTCTTTATTTTGTAACTTTGACAGTTCACATGTAACTGTAAACAAAACTGTCTTATACTACTGTATTAAAAAAAGTGCAAATGTAAAAAGTGCTCATGAGTGTTGCAGAAAATCGTAGAAAACTTAAACTGTCACACAGAGATCCTTGTTGAGGAAAAGGAGCTCATTGACATTTGCTGACTGTGTTTTCATTCGTGTCACATCTTTCACAGATGTATACATCATGGGGATCACAGTTTCATTCAGATGTTTACGTTGCACCATAACGTAGTGTGGTTCGAGCACCTGAATGAGCTGCCGGAATCCTTCAGTTTCCATTTCATTGCATTCTCTTATCAGTGACCACATCCTTGCTCATGCAGCCAATCATAGTCTCACATAAAATAAACAAATACTTTTCAAATCAAACCATCAGCCCTCCTTCTCATGCTCCTCCACCCCAGGCACCACCAGTCAGAAGCCCAGGCCACGTCAGCTTCTAAACCTCCCTTCATCCAGCTCCTCTCCACCAATTCTCATGTTGTAAACAACATCTATCAGTGCTCCAGGCTGCTGTAAATGTAAAGTTTTTGGCACACTTTGGGCACCTTAGTACAAACTGACCACAGCCTGCCTGTGTATTGTTGCTGAGCACGTCCACCCCTTTATGAACACAGTGTATCTTCTGATGGACACTTCCAGCAGGATAAGGCACCATGTCACAAATCTCACATCATCTCAAACTGCGCTCAAATGTCCTCCACACTCAGCAGATCTTAATCCAATAGAGAACAGTGGTGCAGTGGTATAGCAGGGTTGTCTAGTAACCGGAAGGTTGGTGGTTTGATCCCAACTCCCCCCTAGTCACTGTTGTGTGTTCTTGGGCAAGACACTTCACCCTAGCCTGAATGACTGGGATTAATACAGTATCTAAAATAAAAAAAAAAATAAAAAAACCTTCACATCATGGATGTGCAGCTGAGAAATCTACAGCAACTGTTTGATGCTGGAAACAGTTGGAGGAATGTTTCCAGCACCTGCATTTTATATTTATGCTGTAATTTTTTATTTATTTACAGTATATTTATGTTATGTTTTTGTAGGGCAGCACATCCCTTTTTAAGTTTCTCCACCCTTCCTTTTATTTTTCTCCCCCATCCCTATGTTTCCTCTGTACCAATAAAATGTTTTGAACTTGTCACCCCCACCCCCCCAAAAAAAACACTTTGCTCATTTTGCTCCCATTTAAAAATCAGCTTATTTTTACTCTCCTCCTCCCTCCTTCCCTCCTCTTGTGCCTCTTTTCTCCTCCTTCTCCACTTTAGATGTGTTTCTGTGTGTTTCTCCCATCACACACACACACACACACACACACACACACTTCCAGCCTTCTCTGCTCTTCAGTAGCATCCTGGGAGGGTTGCAGTATTTTTAAACCCGCCTGCCACTTCCAGAGAGAGCGATAGCGAGAGAGAGAGAGAGAGAGAGAAAGGGAGGGGAAGGATCTGAGCCACAAATTCATCTGCACATGACACATTCGGGGTCCACTGAGGAATTCAAAACATCTCCGCCAGCTGCAAATTAAGACTTTACTGTTTTTTTTATAAAAAAAAAAAGACTTTGAACACCCGACATTGTCATCAAATTAAGTCATTACTGTCACGTAGCAGTTTAAATCATAGTTTTGCCAATGCTACCACATCAGAGACGGTGCTAACTGTTGTACTTTCCTCTAAGAGACAAATGTACTGTAAGAATGCCTCAGAGGCTTTTAATCGCCAGATCCCAATGCAGCAGGGAAGAAAAATCCACAGCTCCTTTGCAGATATTTCTGTCAAAACCCTTCCTGATGAGCAATGTGCATATTTATTCTTCAACATATACAACAATAAACAGGAGATCTGGAAGTAGTGAATACATACACACACAGACACAAAAAGACTATGCAATGCTCACCTCACACTGCACACACAGTGCATCATCACCAGGCATAGTGCTTCCTGGTTATTAATGGCTGCCTAATCACTATGTAGCACCTTTGCGATTTTGTAGCGCTGTCACTACATTAGCTGTATGTACCATCCTGCATTGCACCGACCGGCTAGAAGAACGGACACAGAAGTTGCGTCACCTGTCTTACAAATATTATTATTATTATTTTGGACTCCTCTCAGACACCTCTGTCAGAACATCCTGTTCCTCTTTCCCACAACATGGCTGGGATTCCTGATAATTCTGTTGAGTCTGATGTCCCTCACCCTCAGACTGCTGCCCCAGCAGACAACAGCATACATGATGGCACTGGCCACCACAGACTCATAGAACATCCTCACCATCATCCTGCAGATGTTGAAGGACCTTCACTGCCTCAGAAAGTAGAGGCGACTCTGGCCCTTCCTGTAAACAGTGTCCACGTTCTTGCACTGGTTCCGATTGTAGTCCAAGTAGACCCTCAAGTACTTGTACTCCTCAACCACCTCCACACTGAACCATTTGATGCTAGTAGTAGTAGTTCATCCTCCACCACCAGTTCCTTTGTCTTTGTCACATTGAGCAGTAGGTGGTTGCTCTCATTCCAGCAGACAAAGTTATCCACCATGGACCTGTACTCCCTCTCATCACCATCATTAATACATTAAACCACTGCAGAGTCATCAGAGAAGGAAATTTTACAACCAATATAAAAAAAATGGCCGATGTGCACATCGGCAGTTCAGTAATGCAGCCACAAGGGTGTGACCCATGGAGTTGTGGCGGTAACGTGAAATCATTACATTAAGATCTTATGTGCGTG